>NC_037673.1:65205839-65396105 GCF_003255815.1 Theropithecus gelada
GGGGAGGGGGGAGGGGGGAGGGATTGCATTGGGAGTTATACCTGATGTAAATGACGAGTTGATGGGTGCAGCAGACCAACATGGCACAAGTATACATATGTAACAAACCTGCACGTTATGCACATGTACCCTACAACTTAAAGTATAATAATAATAAATAAATTTAAAAAAAAAAAAAAAAAAAAAAAACAAATGGACTCCTTAAATTGCCCCATCAAAAGATGAACAGCATATTTTGCAGATGTAGATAGCAGGAATGGAGGGTCTGTCTTGAAGGCTTAACTGGTAGTACCCTTTTTGTGGGAAAATTCAAAACAAACTTGCCTGTTGCCCCAAAACCATTTACACAGTCACATTGCCGAGAAGAAAGTAGAAAGGACAAGAAAGAAGTCCTTTAAAAGTATCGTCCTTTCTCTGCAACTGTCATCCTCTCTCAACAAATAACAAGGGAAAAACCTTCACAGCAAATTAAAACTAGAAAAGGAGTTCCCTAACCATTTTTAAAAAATGAAAACTTGCCTTCAACTTTGTAAAGAGCCCCTCCTCAAGTTAGTCTAATTTAAGTGTGTCATCTGTTTCCTGCAGGTGTCCTGACTGATACAGATAAAAGCATGTAATTCTAAGATGAAAAAATCTAAATGGACAAAAAAATATGAAGATGTAAGTGTACATTAAAATAATCAGTGGGAGAGCATGTCATGCCTATTAGACAGGGAGCAATTTCTAAGCTTAACAAGAATTTTGGGAGACGGGAAGTTGGCAACTCTGATCGAGAGTATTAGTTGGTACACCTGTTTGAAGAGCAATTTGGCAATACATAGTAAAGTTGAAGGTGTTTCTTCACTGAATCTTAGAAGTTCCACCTCTAGTACATGCTTTAGGGAAATCCTTGCACAAGTGCAAAAGAAGACATGAGCAAAATGTTCATGGCAGCATCATTTGTTATCATTGAAAATGGAAATAACCAACAGTTCCATAATTAAATAATAGAATATTTACATTATGAAATTTTGTATAATACTTGAATGCATTAGAGTTACAACATAGTATCAGTATGGATAAGTATCAAAATTACAAATTTAAGGACAAAAAGCAAGTAGCAGACTGATATAAACAGTTAGACACTATTTATGATAGGAAGCAACACTATTTTGCTAATGGCTACATCTGTAGGTAGTTAGCTCATGATAATATAGACAGAACTCATATCACCAACCTCAAGGTAGTAGTTCTTGCTAAGTAGGGGATAAATCACTATAATTTTTTTTTAATTTGAAACAAATAATACAAAAGGTTAATATTTGTTCCTTTGGGATGATAAGTACCTGGAATGTTGTTATATAAGTATCTGTTATGTTCAATTTGTTTGAAAAAATTTCAAAATAAAAAAATGATCGTAAAAAACCTAATCCATGAGCCCAGCCCTCTAAGAAATGTTATCTGGATGTGTGTGTGTTCATAGCTGTAAAACAGGACCATAGCATGCATAGTGAATACATGCCAGAGGAGCTCAGGGGTGCAGCAGGCATCCCACACTCACTGAGGAGAACAGTGGAGTCAGCCTTTGGATGATCTGTCTAGCCACACATATGGTTAAGGAACAAACCACCACACAAGGTGGCTGGGCTGCTAGTTAGTGACAGAGCAGTGGCCTAAGTCTTCAGTGTTCTTCTGCCATCCTGCACCCCTCCTCAAAATCAAAACCAGGGGAAGGAAAAGCACTTAGAGCTCGCTTACTGAGTGTTCCTGGTGTTACTCTCTTTTCCTTTTATGATAGCCTCATGCTAAATGGTATACATTACTGTTTATTTACTGCTTTGTAACATTTATAGCAAAAAAAAAAAAAAAAAAGAGGGGGGAGGATGGTTTGACATGAAACCATCATTCCTGTCCCTAAAAGAGAAAAAATTATTTTGTAGGAAGAAATTCTGAACTGAATGACAAGTCCCAATATCCAAATTACCTTATAGTTTGTGACTCTTCCCAGCTGATTGTGGAGGACAAATGATTTGTAAAGCTATTGGGTCACTAACAGACACTTTTCATGACTTCTCTCACTCACTATTAATTTCACACACAAAATGTGAGGGCCTCTAATTCGAGACAGTGTTCAGTTTCCTCCACCACACACCCGACCAAGCCAGTCAGAGACTACCCCAGATTGCCCTACCGCGGTGACCGGCTCCCCGGCCTCCTGGCCATTGTGCTCTGTTATTCCCTCTGCCTGTGCTGCTTCAGGCCAGGTGGTGTTTGGCTTCTCCCACCCACTTCTGTTCCCATCTCTTCATCACCAACCACAAAATGGGATTCTGTCCCAAACTGTAAGTGAAATGGGGGACTCAAGAGCTGACAGTGGGCAGTCGCCACTCCATCTGAGAGCAGCCTGGAAGGCCAACTAGGAAGGTTCCGCATCTCTGCCATGGAAGAGGCCCATGCTATGGGTCATGTTGTGTCTTGGAAGAAAGCCAAGAAGAGGCAAGGCCTACTGGGTTAAAAGGCCAGTGTTTAAAGAGGAATGTCAAATCCTGATGTGATCAGGGCTGATGACACCTTGAGGAGCTGCTGAAAGATCAGGGGAGCAGGGCCATGAGTCAGGAAGGTCTACCCATTTTGAAGCAGGACACCAGTCAGGGGCTGGAATATTGGATATAAGCCTATTCCTTCAGAGGATGAGAGTGAACAGCTATGCCACATGCCAAGCTGGCTTACACTAACAGCATAATTAAACCCCAAGAAGGAAAACAAAATGCAGTTCAGGAAATCAAGGCAGAAGAGGCTCAGGTGTATGGCCTGAGACATGACTTGGGAAGGGCAGGTGATTGCAGAATGATGGCTGTGAGATGCCAAGAGTTCATCCCTGGCATGTGGACTCTGGGCTCAGGGAAGCCAAATTCCAGACCCCAACATGTAGGGACTGAGCCAATGGATATTTGTTCACCTGGGTCAGGAATTGTTCCAGGACTAGGCAGGGCTGAGCTTCCAGGGTGAGGATTCTCAGGACTGTAGCCTGAGGGGCTGGGGAAGGCAAGTACTGACAATGATGAATCTTCAAAGCTTGGGGAACCTGGGTTTCCTTCCCAGAATTAAGAAATAAATTTATTCTACAGTGGAGGTCGAACCAAGTGTGTCTATTCTAAAATAAAAAAGTAAAGACCCCAAATACCTTCCACTATCAAAGGTAGAAAAGACAGTTTCCTTTGTTGATAATTTTATGTTGGAGCTATGAAGTTGCTATTTTTAGACATAAAAAATGAGTCAAATATTGGCAATTTCATAGCATTCCATCTTAGTAAATGTCTTACAAGCCTTGGAAAATGTGAACTCTTTCCATGGGAAATGAAGTGACCATTTCAGATTGTCAGGTAGTGAACTTTCCTGGTGGCTTCATTTCCTCTACTGTAAAATGTGTAAAATCCACACTGATCATCCTTCAGCAGAATTGCTTTAAAACATAATAAGAGAACATGAGGTTACTGTCATGCTAACTTTATGCACTGAATATTAGAATAACACTCTTCTGTATGTCATCATAATTAAGATTAGTGTTAATGAAACCAAGCCATCAAAGTCATGTCCTTCCACCTTTTTCCCCAATTCATTACTACTTCTTAGCATCCAGGTGCCCTCCCTGTGGGTACAGGCCAATCATTTTGGAACAGAGGTTACTCAGAACCAGGCTTGTCTCTAGTGGCCTCCTGGGTGTCTTGTATCTAACGATCCTGGGCACCCTGCAGCATTATATCACCTTCTGTATCACAAAGACAGGGGTATCAAAGGGCAAAGGGAAGTCAAAGACAGGGGTATCAAAGGGCAAAGGGAAGTCAAAGACAGGGGTAAAGGCAAAGTCAAAGGGCAAAGGCAAAAGTCTGAAAGGAAGCTCTTAGAAATTTTGCTGGGCATGGTGGCTCACGCCTGTAATCCCAGCACTTTGGGAGGCCGAGGTGGGTGGAGAACTTCAGGTCAGGAGTTCGAGACCAGCCTGGCTAGCATGGTGTCTAGCTGTCTCTACTAAAAATACAAAAATTAGCTGGGCATAATGGTGCATGCCTCTAATCCTAGCTACTCGGGAGACAGGCAGGAGAATCGCTTGAACCCGGGAGGCGGAGGTTGCAGTGAGCCGAGATCATGCCACTGCACTCCAGCCTGGGCAACAAGTGAGACTCCATTTCAAAAAAAAAGAAGAACTTTCCAAGCCAGAAAAGAATCTCCCTTCTAGGCAGGACCAAACCCCTGTCATCATCTGCTGTGTTCTCCACCTAGGCACACCTTGGGACACTGGAAAGGCATGTTAAAACCAGTGGCCCTGCGTGGATTGTTCTTCTTGTTTATTTACATAATCCATGAGAGATGCCAAGTCAAGCAGTGGAGGAAGAGCAGGCAGGACAGAGTGTCACTCAGATGAGCCTTTCCCTGCCCTTGCCTTTTCCACTTTCCATGAGGAGGCCAGCAGACACTTTGGGGCTGTTGTAAACCTTCAGTTAAACGGCAGCTCAGTGACAATGACAGCAAAGCTGCATTCCCCCATGGCAGACACGCCATGTGGGCACTTCCTCAGGTCTGCTGGGAAAATCGGAGCGTCATGTGCAGACCCTGCCAGAGTCACAGCAGGAAGTGACCAGGTACAGGCTGGGCAGTCCTTCTTCCGACCCTGAGTCACTGCCACATGCACGAGACGGGAACGCAGTCCAGGCTAGACAGAAAAGGTGGGGGCTCAGGCAAGAGGATCAGGAAGACATTTAGATAAAGAGGATGACTAAGTTAACACAACACCCACAACCTCACGCACACACAGATTTGCACTCACACATGCACTGGGCATCTGTCCTCAGTGCAGGACAATAAAGACATACCCCCTCAGATTCAAACAAGCAAGCATTAAATGGATTGCAATTATTCTGGAACAACATAATTCCAATTTGTGTTCTCAGTATCTATGAAGCAAACCTGAATTTCCTAAACTAGCACCAACTTCCTTTTACTACACCCATACCTACTTTTCTATTTCAATACAGTCCCCAAAATACATGGAATTTGGAAATATATCAATCCCATTCTTTTCTCCTTGCATTGACTTTTTCCATTCCTCCCAACCTTCCAGAAAATATTTGGCCTCTCTCTCTAAATCCATTCCTGGATTCATCCAATAAGTATTTTTTTTAGTATAGTGAGTAGTTATTACATGCCAGGCATTGTACTAAGTAATAGGAACACAGCAATATGCAGAAGACACCAGAGCCCTGCTCCCACAGAGTCTGTTATCTTAATGCAAATTCCTTTTCTTTTTTTTTTTTTTTTTTGAGATGGAGTTTCGCTCTTGTTGCCCAGGTTGCAGTGCAGTAGCGTGATCTCAGCTCACTGCAACCTATGCCTCCTGGGTTCAAGCCATTCTCCTGCATCAGCCTCCTGAGTAGCTGGGATTACAGGTGCCCACCACCACGCCCAGCTAAATTTTTGTATTTTTAGTAGAGACGGGGTTTCACCATGTTGGCCAGACTGGTCTCGAACTCCTAACCTCAGGTGATCCACCAACCTCTGCCTCCCAAAGTGCTGGGATTATAGGTATGAGCCACCGCGTCTGGCCGCAAATTCCTATTTCTACTGTGTCCTCTTCCATCTCTTAACTCATGGCAAAATTGCCCATACCAATATTTGGCAATTAATACTCTGTTTTATTTTTGTTCCTTGTTCTATTGTATTGTTATTTAACACTTTATGGGTACCTACATGGTCTTATTAAATGAACTCTACAAGATCTATGAGGACAAAGACCTCATTTAAATTTTTCTTTGTATTTAATAGATGTCTTGGGGAGCTTGGTGAAAATGAAAATATGCAACAAGATAATAAGAAAGAATGGAGGTCGTATCATTCCTTATTTCACTAGCCAAGGCCTAATCCAGGATTTCTCAACCTCAACGCTATTGATATTTCGGACCTAATAATTCTGTGTTGAGGGGGCCTGTCCTATGTATCATAGGATGTTTAGCAAAGTGCCCCTGGCATCTTTCTATTAGATGCCAGAAACACTCTTTTCCCATCTGTCACAACCAAAAATGTCTCCAAACATTGCCAAATGTCCTCAAGGATGAACAGGAACAACACTAACCTCTGGCTCACAATATATCTGATATGTCTTGAGCTTCCTTTCTTGTTTCTATGTCATTAAATTCATATACACATGTGATATTGACGTTGAAACAAACACAAATTTAATTTTATGTGTGACATATTTTCCCAAGCCATTAAAAAGTGATTAAGTAAGCTCAGTACAGTAAAAGGCAGCCCCCAGGGCCGAAGAGTGAGGAAGGCAGATCCAAAGGGTCTGAATTTGCTCCCCAAATCTATTTTGTGTCTTTGGAGGATTTCTCTAATATTCCAGCAGCTGTAAGTCTGTAAACCCTTCAAGATAGTCTCCTGGGATAGTTAGTGCCTGCTTATTTAACTAGGGCTAGCTGGAATTCCTGGTCAAATTGCCATCATCCACATCCTTCCTGCAGTTCATAGTTCTAAATTCCCATCCCATGTAACTGCAGTAGCGCAGCCTCCTCCTTGCACGATATTAGTAGACTAGAACCAGGAAGTCAAAGGGAATGTCACCTTTTCCTTTCGTGTGAGTGTGCTAGAGGGGCAATGTCAGCTCCTGCTGAGGTTGAAAATTCTGCCTCTGAAAGATGGCCTGTCAAATGTGCCTTAGGAATCACTTTTTTTTTTTTTTTTTTTTTTTTCTTTTCTTGAAACAGAATCTTGCTCTGTGGTCCAGGCCAGAGTGCATTGGTGCCATCTTGGCTCACTGCAACCTCTGCTTCCCAGGTTCAAGCAATTCTCTTGCCTCAGCCTCCCAAGAAGCTGGGATTACAGGCATGCATCACCATACCTGGCTAATTTTTGTATACTTGTATTTTTAGTAGAGATGGGATTTCACCATCTTGGCCAGGCTAGTCTCGAACTCCTGGCCTCAAGTGATCCTCCACCCTCGGCCTCCCAAAGTACTGGGATTACAGAGGTGAGCCACCGCACCTTGACAAGAATCACTCTTACATAAGATATAAAATTACACAACATACCTGTCCCTGGCATTCACCATTTAACAAAAATGTTATTAAACGTTCTCATAGATTTTTTTAAAAGCTTCCTTCTGGATTTTTTTAAAAGTAAGAATGAAGTCACAATTAATTGGAACCTAGAGATATACACTTACAGGTTTGTTAGGACACTCCTGAGTGGGTTTCATGAGGAAGCAGAGGGAGGACTGGGGAATGTGAAGCCTACTTGATTATAAGGTCCCTGAAGGCAGGGAACGATCAAACCCTTCCGTTCTCAGTACCTCCAGCACTTGGTGTACAGTGGTGGGCTTTTTTACATGTAACGTTCAATTCAATAAATGTTTGTTGATTAAATAACTTCAATAAAACATATCTTATTTCTTTTTGGTCCTAGTTTGAGATGTGATTTGACATAAATAAATGTATATTATAAAACATTATACTTTATATTTTAACATACAGTATATTTACATTATATAAATTTATTATAAAAATTTGAATAAATTATTTTTTATATTTAATTACATAATTTAATATAAATGGAAAAAGAAATCCACACTGTGCATTACTATGTGCCAAGCATTCTACTAGGTACTTTCACATAGGTTTCATTTCATTTACTTTAGATTTCTATGTATATTCCCTCTTAGATCCTGAAGATGCACGATAAGCCAAAAAATTAGCGATTATTCATAAAGCATCTATTCTTTAATTTATTCATCTTTCTTATTCATTTGGCAACTAAATACTTAGTGAACACCTACTCTCTATCAGCCCCTTATTCAGACCTGGAGAGAGAAAAAGAAAATAAGATAAAGCCCTTACCCACAAGAAGATTCTGGTCTAGAGTGAAAAACCAAAATCCAAACAGATAATTATAGTGCACTGTGGTAAGCAATGAGGACATTTGTAGGCATTACAGATCCCCGGAGCAAGGGCCCCTAAATGAGCCAGGAAGAGGAGAGAAGATGTCAGGACAGGCTGCTGGTGGAAGAGGCAACTGAAATGAGTCATTCAGAGGCAATGAAAACTAACCAAGTAATGGGTATGAGAGAGAGGTGAGTGCATGGAGTCAGGCTGATGTAGATGTAACTACTAAAAGCAGGCCGGGCGTGGTGGCTCACGCCTGTAATCCCAGCACTTTGGGAGGCTGAGGTGAGCGGATCACGAGGTCAAGAGATCGAGACCATCCTGGTCAACAGAGTGAAACCCCGTCTCTACTGAAAAATATAAAAATTAGCTGGGCATGGTGGCAGGGGCCTGTAGTCCCAGCTACTCGGGAGGCTGAGGCAGGAGAATGGCTTGAACCCAGGAGGCAGAGATTGCAGTGAGCCAAGATCGTGCCACTGCACTCCAGCCTGGTGACAAAGCGAGACTCCGTCTCAAAAAAACAAAAAACAAAGGCATGTACTCAAAACATATGTACAGGAAATTGCAAAAAGTCTGGAACTTCTGAGGCACTGGGTATCAGTCAGGACCTGATTAAAAGTGAGGACTGGGAAGTAAAGCTAAGGATCAGGCCATGGGGGCGTCTGGGCTTTATCCTGTGAGTGGAGAACCATGGAAGGGATGGAAGCAGAGGCACGATATGCCCAGTTTTGGTTTTCGATTGGTTGCTGTGTGGCTGGGAGGGCTCAGGCCCACCTAGAGTTTGATGGGTGAGGAGACTGTGATCAGAGTCAGGAGATGAGAAAGGCTATAACAGAACAGCTTTGGTAGGGCTGGAGAGGAGAGAGTTGAGTCAGGCTATATTTGACATTAGGATATTAATTCTAGGCTGCAAAGGCCCACACAGTGGCTCCTGAGAATCCATGAGTCCCCTGACACTGAAGCAAGGAAGCATGTGTGTGTTTTTCAGTAGAAGGAGACGATCACTTCAACAGACTTTCACGATTTACAGTTTATGAACATATTCTGGAACATTATTTTATCTTATATACAAAGTTCCTAATTCTAGTTTCAAAATAGGATCATCATTCTGACTAGCCACTAATATCTGCTAGTAGCTAGTGGTTAAGATTCAGGTAATTGCAGAAATGTAATTTTAATTTTGCCAAGGAAGATAATCCTGTTTAGGAACACAGCAGAGAGCTGAATAACTGGGGGTCAGGTGTGGTGAACAGAATAGTTATCACCACCCTTGGGTTTGTTTCTTCCATCCTTATAATGGGATATATCATCTTCCTCAGAGAAAAAACACCTGGCCACACATGGTGGCTCATGCCTGTAATCCCAGTACTTTGGGAAGCCAAGGCAGGAGGATGACTTGAGACCAGAAGTTCAAAACCATCCTGGGCAACATAGCATGACCCCTGTCTCTACAAAAAAAAAAAATAGATTAAAAAATTAGCTGGGTATGGTGGCACACACTTGTAATCTCAGCTACTTGGGAGGCTGAGGCAGGAGGATCACCTGAGCCCATGAGTTGGAGGTTGCAGTGAGCTATGATTGCACCACTATACTCCAGCCTCAGAGACAAAGAGAGACCTTGTCTTGAAAGAAAGGGAGAAAGAGTGAGAGAAAGAAAAGAAAGGAAGGGAGGGAGGGAGGGAGGGAGGAAGGAAGGAAGGAAGGAAGGAAGGAAGGAAGGAAGGAAGGAAGGAAGGAAGGAAGGAAGGAAGGAAGGAAGGAAGGAAGCTGAGGCAGGAGAATGGCGTAAACCTGGGAGGCGGAGATTGCAGTGAGCTGAGATAATGCCACCGCACTCCAGCCTCGGCGACAGAGCAAGACTCCATCAAAAAAGCAAGCAAGCAAGCAAACACGGAGGGAGGGAGGGAAGGAAGGAAAGAAGGAAGGAAGGGAAGGAGGGAGGGAGGGAGGAAGGAAAAGAGGAGGGAAAAGAGACATAAATAAATGAAGAAAAGAAGGAAAGAAAGGAAGGAAAGAAGGAAAGAAAGAGAGAAAGATCTGGTCATGGGTGCTATTAACTTCATCTGCATTGTCAGGCCCAAATTTTCAGCATGTTACTTCATCTTTGTTCTAACTGTTTTTCACACAGATACATCATTTTCAGTGGGAAATGGTCATCTGATTGTGGTGTTGAATTATTTCAGTGAGTTCTAGTCAGCTGGCAGAGTTAGTTGTGGCCTAGTTTATCAGCTCTGTTTTTCATGATCTTCATCATAGTAATAACTAGAGACAGACAAAAGCAGTGAGGTATTTGAAAAGGAGCTTTGGGAAGAATATCAAGGTAGAACTTTTCACTAATCTGGACAAGAATAATCTAAGGATTCTAATTTCTGCTCCAAGGAGACAGCCTATATTGTTCCTTCTATCTCTTTCCACGCTTTCCCTGAAAGTGTGCTATACGCAGTTACACTAATGAATGTGTAACCTTGTGATAATGCACCCAGATCAATACAGAGGCAGCCCCCATAGAATTAGGTCACTCTAATGGATATGGCCCACCCACTTGTGAAAAAACATGCTGCTAATTGAGTCAGAGCCACAGAGCAGTCTTCAGTTTCCATGTGGGGGGAGAAGAGTCGCAAACGGCGATCTCCTCCAACATGTCCACGAGCAAGGTGATACATTCACACCTCCCTTTTCTCTGTTTTTAGTGAGAAATCTATGTACTGGAAGGAAGTGTACTTGTACAAAAATCCAGGAATAGAAAATAAACTAAAGGATTTTTACTAACCATTCCACATGTAGTCTCTTGTAGACTCTTGTCCATCACAGGAAGGAATTTTATTTGTGTCTGTTATTGATGACCACATCTGACTGTGAGACCTTTGGCAGAGGGTACGATGAGGAGGGAAATGCTGGTTCGGTTTAGAAAGTAACTTTATGGTCATACCTTCTTTATACCTACTATCTGCATTATGTAGTCTTTCTCTAAATGGTTGTTCAGGTGATTTAGTACTTAGTTTTCCTGTTGGCATCATTTTCAAAAATAATGGGAAATGGCAAAGTTCAACCTGATATTTTTAAACAAGATTACAAGTGTCCTACAATTTCTGAGTGTCTTGCAAACTCATTTCTTACAAATCCTACGTGGTAGAGACTTTGTGGGCAATTTTCATCTTCTTGGAGAATCCTCTTTAGTTTCCCACATCCGTAATGATTCTACTTCCTAGCTAGGAGTGTTGAAAAATATCTTTTAGAATAGTTATTGTTATAAAGTAGAAAAGTTTTGAACTGAGAATGGTGTGTGTGTGTGTGTGTGTGTGTGTGTGTGAGAGAGTGAGAGAGAGAGAGAGAGAGAGAGTTGTGTGTATATACGGCATAAATTCCTCTCCTGCCAAACTGCCTAAAAGAACAAAGTAGATTATTAAGACTTTTAAACATAAGTTGAGGGCTGAGATGCTGCCTGGAGGATACACACACAGCCACACACACGCTCACACAATATCTGTGTGTGTACAGATTCATGTACATATGTGTGTGTATATACAATTCTCCATGGCACACACACTATCCCTTTCAGCAGTTGTTCTGTTGCTGTTCATCAAAGTACCTCACTGACTCCTTTCCAAAGCTGACCCTTCAAGGGGAAAATCTTTGATCCTCTTTTCTTCTGTGCCTAAGGGCCTCCTTAAGAGCAAATTAGGAACTCAGTTACATTACCTCCTCAGGAAGTGATAAACTAAATGTGACCCTAGTGACTTAAAAGGGTGTGCATTTCCAAGCATCAATCATATTCACTCTCCTGAATGTATGTACAAGATGAAAAACCAAACGTGTATACTCCGTTTCCCCCAAAGTTTTAAAAAAGTTCCTTTGGGATTTGTGATTAGTGGGCCAAGCCATAGTTTAGCTTTGCATATTTCTACCAAAACAAGGACATGTTTAATCAGCTAACAATATCAATTAAAATTTAGTAGTATTGTAATAGAGACAGGGTTTATAGTCACCAGGCCTGGTTTGAATCCCAGCTCTGCTGTTTGTTGTAGATGGGGAGGACTGTCTATATCACTTCCAAGAGTGGCGCTGAGGGTGAGGGGAGATGATGAAGAAATGACTATTGTTATGAGCTGAATTGTGTCTCCCTGTTCCCCTGCCCCACACACAAAATTCATGTGTTGCGGCCATAACTCCAAGTACCTCAGAATGTAACTGTGTGAGTATTTGGAGATAGAGCCTTTGAAGAGGTAATTAAGGTAATAGGAGGGCATATGGGTAGGCCCTAATTCAATATATCTAACATTCTTTTATGAAGAGGGGATTAGGACAAGTACACATGGAAAGAGACCATGTGAAGGCATAAAAAAAATGCTATGAAGAGAGGCCTCCAGAAGAAACCAACCCTGACAATGCCTTGTTCTTGAACTTCCAGCATCCAGAATTGTTAGGAAATGAATTTGTATTGTTTAAGTCACGCAGTCTGTAGTACTTTATTATGGCAGTCCTGGCAAACTAATACTAAACTGTAAAACTAACTAAAACCTACTAAACTGTAAAATAGACTAAACTGTAAAACTCCATAAAAGCTGGAACATTAGCATCCTACCATTGACAACAATTGTTGTTAAATGTTTTGTTTCTATACAAATATGTATGTCTAAAATTCTAATTATGGGTAATTTACATCTTTTTATTTTGAAAAGCAACTCTGACTTAAAAGATTGTTAGCTCTTACCTTATTTTTAAACTTCAAAATAATGACAATTACAAGGAGGAGCTGGTACCGTTCCTTCTGAAACTATTCCAATCAATAGAAAAAGAGGGAATCCTCCCTAACTCATTTTATGAGGCCAGCATCATCCTGATACCAAAGCCTGGCAGAGACACAACAAAAAGAGAGAATTTTAGACCAATATCCCTGATGAACATCGATGCAAAAATCCTCAACAAAATACTGGCAAAACGAATCCAGCAGCACATCAAAAAGCTTATCCACCATGATCAAGTGGGCTTCATCCCTGGGACACCAGGCTGGTTCAACATACGCAAATCAATAAACGTAATCCAACATATAAACAGAACCAAAGAAAAAAACCACATGATTATCTCACTAGATGCAGAAAAGGCCTTTGACAAAATTCAACAGCCCTTCATGCTAAAAACTCTCAATAAATTCGGTATTGATGGAATTTATCTCAAAATAATAAGAGCTATTTATGACAAACCCACAGCCAATATAATACTGAATGGGCAAAAACTGGAAGCATTCCCTTTGAAAACTGGCACAAGACAGGGATGCCCTCTCCCACCACTCCTATTCAACATAGTGTTGGAAGTTCAGGCTAGGGCAATCAGGCAAGAGAAAGAAATAAAGGGTATTCAATTAGGAAAAAAAGAAGTCAAATTGTCCCTGTTTGCAGATGACATGACTGTATACTTAGAAAAACCCATAATCTCAGCCCCAAATCTCCTTAAGCTGATAAGCAACTTCGGCAAAGTCTCAGGATACAAAATCAGTGTGCAAAAATCACAAGCATTCTTATACACCAGTAACAGACAGACAGCCAAATCATGAATGAACTCCCATTCACAATAGCTTCAAAGAGAATAAAATACCTAGGAACCCAACTGACAAGGGATGTGAAGGACCTCTTCAAGGAGAACTACAAATCACTGCTCAGTGAAATAAAAGAGGACATAAACAAATGGAAGAACATACCATGCTCATGGATAGGAAGAATCAATATCGTGAAAAATGGCCATACTGTCCAAGGAAATTTATAGATTCAATACCATCCCCATTAAGCTACCAATGACTTTCTTCACAAAATTGGAAAAAACTACTTTAAAGTTCATATGGAACCAAAAAAGAGCCTGCATTGCCAAGACAATCCTAAGCCAAAAGAACAAAGCTGGACACATCATGCTACCTGACTTCAAACTATATGACAAGGCTACAGTAACCAAAACAGCATGGTACTGGTACCAAAACAGAGATATAGACCAATGGAACAGAACAGAGCCCTCAGAAATAATACCACACATCTACAGCCATCTGATCTTTGACAAACCTCAGAAAAACAAGAAATGGGGAAAGGATTCCCTATTTAATAAATGGTGCTGGGAAAACTGGCTAGCCATATGTAGGAAGCTGAAACTGGATCCTTTCCTTACTCCTTATACGAAAATTGATTCAAGATGGATTAGAGACTTAAATGTTAGACCTAATACCATAAAAACCCTAGAAGAAAACCTAGGTAATACCATTCAGGACATAGGCATGGGCGAGGACTTCGTGTCTAAAACACCAAAAGCAATGGCAACAAAAGCCAAAATTGACAAATGGGATCTAATTAAACTAAAGAGCTTCTGCACAGCAAAAGAAACTACCATCAGAGTGAATAGGCAACCTACAGAATGGGAGAAAATTTTTGCAATCTACTCATCTGACAAAGGGCTAATATCCAGAACCTACAAAGAACTCAAACAAATTTACAAGGAAAAAAACAAACAACCCCATCAAAAAGTGGGCAAAGGATATGAACAGACACTTCTCAAAAGAAGACATTCATACAGCCAAAAGACACATGAAAAAATGCTCATCATCACTGGCCATCAGAGAAATGAAAATCAAAACCACAATGAGATATCATCTCACACCAGTTAGAATGGCGATCATTAAAAAGTCAGGAAACAACAGGTGCTGGAGAGGATGTGGAGAAATAGGAACACTTTTACACTGTTGGTGGGATTGTAATGTTCAACCATTGTGGAAAACAGTGTGGCAATTCCTCAAGGATCTAGAACTAGAAATACCATTTGACCCAGCCATCCCATTCCTGGGTATATACCCAAAGGATCATAAATCATGCTGCTATAAAGACACATGCACACGTATGTTTATTGCGGCACTCTTCACAATAACAAAGACTTGGAATCAACCCAAATGTCCACCAGTGACAGACTGGATTAAGAAAATGTGGCACATATACACCATGGAATACTATGCAGCCATAAAAAAGGATGAGTTCGTGTCCTTTGTAGGGACATGGATGCAGCTAGAAACCATCATTCTCAGCATATACAGAAAGAACAGAAAACCAAACACTGCATATTCTCACTCATAGGTGGGAATTGAACAATGAGATCACTTGGACACCGTAAGGGGAACATCACACACTGGGGTCTATTGTGGAGAGGGGGGAGAGGGGAGGGATAGCATTAGGAGATATACTTAATGTAAATGACGAGTTAATGGGTGCAGCACACCAACATGGCACATGTATACATATGTAACAAACCTGCATGTTGTGTACATGTGCCCTAGAACTTAAAGTATAATAATAATAATAATAATAATAATGACAATTGAATGTAGATGTTTTGGTGATTAACTCTAACTTTTCATCTAATTTGTCTTGATGATTTTTGTGTGTTTTGTATGTTAGAGACAATGGGAATTGTGACCTTATAAAAATGCCATATACATACTTAAAGTTGTGAATGGCGGGAACTCTTGAGTTCTTATTTGTTTGTTTATTGCATTCAAATCTGTGTGTTTGGGGCTTTCTGTTTTTTAAATTTGATACACCAAGTCAATTTTACTATATGTCAATTTTAAAATTTTTCAAGGTACACAACATTGACAATATATAACAGAAATAAAGAATGAGTCAAAAGGGCAAAATATATATAATATATATATTGCATTTTAAAATATATACAATATTTTATATTTTTAAAATATATTTTAAAATACACACACACACACACACACACACAATTAGTCACTAATGTTTGAGAACAACCAAATAAATATATGTAGATTTTGTCACAAAAAAGAAAGCATGTAAAGTGGTTTGGAAAGGCATAAGAGAGGGTCATCAGCCTCCAGAATAAAGGGTAGCAGTGAGCAAAGGGAGCAGGCAGAAGTCAGAATGGATAGGTCTTAATCTGCTGCGGCTGCCACTGCGAAATACCACAGACTGGCTGGCTTCAGCAACAGATGTTTTCTCACAGCTTTAAAGGCTAGAAGTCCAAGACCAAGGTACTCTCAGGGTTGGTTTCTGATGAGGTCTGTCTTCTAACTTCTTATTATGTCCTCACAAGGCCTTGCTTCTCTGTGTGTGCAGAGAGAGATCTCTGGTATGCCTTTTTATTAATTTATTTATTTTTTGAGACAGAGTCTCACTCTGTCGCCCAGGCTAGAGTACAGTGGTGCAATCTCAGCTCACTGCAACCTCTGCCTCCCGGTTTCAAGTGATTCTCCTGCCTCAGCCTCCTGAGTAGCTGAGACTACAGGCACCCACCACCATGCCTGGCTAATTTTTGTATTTTTTAGTAGAGATGGGGTTTCACCCCACTGACCAGGCTGGTCTCAAACTCTTGACCTCGTGATCCACCCGCCTCGGCCTCCCAAAGTGCTGGGATTACATGCATGAGCCACCACGCTCAGCTCCCTTTTTATTCTTATAAGGAAGTCCTTTCAGATTAATGTCCCACCCTTATAACCTCATTTCACATTTCTTACCTCCTTAGAGGCCCTTTCTCCAAATACAGTCACATTGGGGGTTGGGGCTTCAACGTATGCATTTTTGAAGGACAGGATTCAGTCAATAAAATTCTGCCTTATAGCCTTCTGAAACTCATCTTTCTTACACGCAAAAAATTTTCACCTCATCCTAACATCCCCCAAAGTCTTAATCCAATCCAGCATTAATTCCAAGTCCAAAGTCTCACTAAATGTCATCGACATGAGGTATGGGTGAGACTTTGGGTATGAATCCTCCTGAGACAAAATTCCTCTCCAGATGTCCATCTGTGAAACCAGACAAGTTACATGCTTCCAAAATATGACGGTGGGACAGATATAAGATAGACTTTCCCATTCCAAAAGGGAGAAATGGAAAAGAAAGAAGGGCTGTGGGTCCCAAACAAGACCAAAACCTAGCAAGATAAATTCCGTTAAGACTTAAGATTCAGGAATAATCTTCTTTGGGCAGATGCTCTGCCTTCTGTCCATTGAGTGGCAGTGGCCATTCCCATGGCACAAGGTGGTAGCCCCACCACCTCAGCTCTGTGCAGCAGCCGCCTACCACCACCACATTGAGCAGCCTGGCCCACTGAAATTGAGGAAGTAGGGAGGTGGCCTCACCTTCTGAAATCAAGGAGGAAATAGCCTTGCCCTCAGGCTCAGTACCCTCTGGGTGGGAGTTGCAGCCCTGATGATTTCTGAATCATCTTCAGAGTCAGTCTTCCATTTTCTTTAAGGATAAAGCATATTTGCAGCCAAGTAGCTCTATTGGAAGATCAGGAATCTGAAGCCTTCCTTCTGTCTCTGTCTCCTTTTGTTCATATTTGACTGTGTCTTTGCTGATATAATCCCATTTCTCTTCCTGGCTTCTGCTGAAATAACTGGTTAAAATCATGGATAATCTCTTTATGGAGTGATTGTCCAGCCCATCTTTGGTGTTCTCTCTAGAACATGCTTTCTCACTTTTTGCAATATGGATAGGCTGAGAATTTTCCAAATCCTCAAGTTCTGGTTCTTTTTTGCAAAATAGTTCCTTCAGTTTCTCTCTCTTCTCCTGCATTTTACTATAGGCAATAAAAAGAAACCATGCCACACCTTGGAAACTGCTCAGAAATCCACTCAGGTAACTATTCGGTTTCATCACACAAAAGTTCAACCTTCCAAAAAACACTAGACGACAATTCCGCCAAACTCTTGGCCAGTTTATAACAAGAATTGTCTTTACTCCAGTTTCCAATGACGTACTTCTAATTTCTGTCTAAGATCTAATCAGAATCACCTTTAATATTCACATTTCTACCAACACTCTGTTCATGATGATATATGTATTCTCTAAGGTGACAGAAATTTTCCCTACAGCTCTCCTCTTTTTCTTCTGAGCCCTCACCAGAATTGCCTTTAATTTCCATATTTCTTTCTACCAACAGTCCCTTCAAGGAAATCTAGGCTTTTTCTACCATGCACCTCAAAACTCTTCCAACTCTACCCATTACCCAGTTCCAAAGCCATTCTCACATTTGTAAGTAATTGTTACAGTAGCAGCATCTCATTTAACAGTACCAAAATCTGTATTAGTTTGCTAGGGTTGCCATAACAAAATACCACAGATTGTGTGACTTAAACAACAAAAATTTGTGTTCTCCTGATATCTAGAGGCTGTAAGTCCAAGGTGCCACCAGAGTGGGATTCTGGAGAGGCCTCTCTTCCTGGCTTGCAGACAGTTGCCTTTTCACTGTGTCCTTATACAGCCTTTCTTCTGTGCATGTGTGAAAGAAAAGGGGCCTTTGGTGTCTCTTCCTCTTCTTAGAAGGACACCAGTCCTGTTGGATTAAGATCCATCCTTATCAGCTCATTTAACATTAATTACCTCCTTAAAGGCTCTATTTGCAATATAGTCAAAATAGAGGTTGGTTTCAACATACTGATTTCATGGGGACACAATTCAGTCCTTATCAGGACCCAAAGGGTGTGTTTAAGAGCTTTGCTTAGGTATACAGAGAGATAAAGGATGGGCCAGAAGTAGGACTGGAATCATAACCTCCTGAACCTAGAGAGAACGTCAAGGAGTCATCTCTTATCATTTGGCTTCAGAAAGTAAATGTCCAAGAAACCCAGAGGAGACGATTTTCTATTCTCTTTTCAATATCCCTGAGTATGGATGGCCTTTCTAAAGTACAGGACTTCCTCATGCTAATAAAAATCTTTCCTCTTCTCATCCCCCACAATCATCAAGAATGATTCACACATCATGCACACAACAGGAATTCATATCACTTAGTTCTCACAGTAGAAGATAATACAGAAGGAAAAGCCATGTTTCCTCTCCTAAAGAAACCAAGGCAATCGTTAAGGGAATAAGAATAGTCATATGGATTGATTCATCCAGAAACAGTGTCATTACATGACCTTTTTAGCCTTAGTAGAAACTGCATCAGATTGGAAGTCAGGAGGCCTGGGCTCTGGTCCCAGGTTGACCGTCACTTAGTGATATAGACATGATGAATTTGACCCTTTTTGTATCTGCATTTCCTTGTATATAAAATGGAGGTGGTAGGTGACGGTTGAACTAAAAAAATCTCTAAATAGCTTTCAATTCTTTAGGCATTTCTAATAATCCACAATTGTCTATTTAATATTTTTTAAACCTCCCTGACACAGTCTTACAGGCTCTATTTTCTAATACTTCAATTGTTTTTGTGTTTCATTTTACTATAAAGTACAGGGACTAAAACTGGAAACTGCATTTTAATAAATCTTCAAATAATGCTGAATTTAGCAAAAAAAAAAAAAATTATTCCTGGCCTTGGATATAATTCTTCTTTTATAACTTCTCAGTATCTTGTCTCTCTTTGCCCACAATGGAAATTTGGCTGAGAATTTTGTTACCCAAAATAAAGCTGAGTATGATATGACATAAAAGCATGAAGAGACCAGTGGAGGACCCAATTATGTTTGCAATGAATCCAAAACTAAAAATATTCATTTTTACATGAAGCAAATTAATTGAATAATTGACAATATCCCTTTCCCTTGTTTTCTGTGAAGGGGCAATGCTTCATTTAGAATCAATTAGATGCTTTGCTGCATTTGAGAAAGACATGAAATATTGTGTAAATTATGATGTATGACAATGATCCTAATATTTTCTTCCGTTGACTCTAAGTGTCAGACCCAGCTCAAGCAGGGAAGCCTGTCATTTAGAGTGTAAACTTGCAGAGAGACTTGTACATTCCTGCATTTCTGAGGTTAAATCTGTTTGCCTTGGTACGTGGACCTATGGTACCTTGAAATTTGATTCCAAAACTTTGCATACTAAATCATATTTTTTGATGTACAGATTGTCTTTGCTTAATAATAGTAGTTCCCTATTAGAAAGATCTTCAGCTGATGTAATTGCCATATATTGCACTGCAAGCTGAAGAGGATAAGGTTCAAGTCTTAAATTCTTAGACACTGGGTAAGGAGAGGCTAAGAATGTTACAAAAATGATAAACTCAGTCTCTTGGAAAGAGATCTGCCCATTTTACTTTTCAGCACCTTGTGTTGATGGATTAGACCCCCTTAATATGAGAATCGAAAAAGCTTCCTACATCCCAAAGACTGAGCATGGTTAATGAAAAGGAAATCTAAAATATTTGACAATGGTAATTAGTTGATATGTAAATACTATTGATAACTCATTTCAAAGTGTAAATGTACATTTATTCTCTTTGCATAAGATGAATGCGCAGGAAGGCTGCGTGTAAAGGTAAGAACATTCAGAGGTAGATCACTCAAAGTATTGGTGAAACGAACATTAGTCTTAAGTACATTATTTCAGAACACAAATTAGACAGTAGGAAAATAAAGTATGACAAGAGAGGGCAAGAGACTCAAGAAGCCCACCTTGGAAAGCTTGACAGGAGAAGCCACCCATTTCTTATTTTTATCCTCTTGGAGTAGAATTTCTCACAGGGGCTTCACATTCCTTGGGCTCAGACATGATTAAACACCATATCTTTAAAAATGTTTTCCTATTCCAAGCTGAGGAATATATAAATAACCCCCTTCCAGCTACCACTCCTTGGCCTGGAATTCAAGCTGAGTGTCTTCTGGGCTTCAGTCTGCTTTGACGAGGCTCCATATAAGAACAACAACAAAAGGCCATCATGCTGAGCAGCCTGGGAATCTGCATGCTGAATGCACAGGAAGGTAGGGGTGAGCAGTAATGGAGGCCTTATTTTTTGTGCCTTGACATGTTTTAAAAAGGAACAATGAAGTTGTAGCCACATGGTGAACTGAAGGAGTTTTGAACCAACTCAGATCAGGAACAAAAGTTCTAAAATCCCTTTCAATGGCTGGTATTGATAGGGACACAGAGCTTTCCTGAGCAAGCAGATACAATGATTTTTATGTCTGTTAGAGTCAGGATGCATCAGAATTTACATCAAACGTCATCATAAGTCACTCCTACTGTGATCTATGTGGAGAAGTTAATATGCCGGGGGCCTTGCTTGGGGAGAAAGGACTGGAACTTACCTAGTCCAGTCCTGACCTGCCTCTCCAATCTTGTCTCTCTCTACTACCCTGTACACCAGCCAACATGATGACTCTTTTTACTCTAAAGTAGTCATCTACACCTACATCTATCCTTTTTCTCTCACGGTGAAGGCCCTACTACCTCTCCTTCCTTCCTTCCTCCCTTCCTTCCTTCCTTCCTTCCTTCCTTCCTTCCTTCCTTCCTTCCTTCCTTCCTTCCTTCTTTCCTTCCTGTTTTCTCTCCCTTCCTCCCTACAGCCTTCCTTCCTTTTTTTCTTTCTTTTCTCTCTCTCTCTCCCCTCCAACTGCCTCTCTTCTCCCACTCTGTCTCATTTAAGTTTTGTTCTCCCTCAATCCAAGTTACAGTGTCATTTCATTCCAGAACAATTTCCCTGTAAATCACAGACCAGTATTTTTTAAAACTATGTTCCTTAAACTATCTGGCTCAGAATGAAATGCCAGTTTCTGAGCTCCTACCCTAGACCCACAGAGTAAGACTCTCTTGTGGTAAGAGCCAAGGACCTGCAGTTTAACAAGCTCCCCAGGTGATGCCAATGCTCACTAAAGTTTGAGAACCTCTCCCACGGCCTCATTGTGTATCCTTGTAGCAGATACTGTCAGTCAATACCCTGACAATATCATATAGCAGTGGTTTCTTCTCAGTGGTTCTCAAACAGTAGTGTGTATCAGAATGCTGTGGAGAGCTAATAGAAAATATTGAGGCCAAGCTTCATGAATAAGGTCTTTGTATTTTTACCAAGTTTCCCCACAGGCTTCTGGTTCACACAAAAATTTGAGGCTAGCTGTTTCCCATTATTTGTTATTATTTTCTGACTGTGGTCTGGGTCCTCCATTGCATTAGAAGTCCATGCAGGACAAAGACACAGCTTATGATTTCCTGGCTGCTCAGTGCAGAATGTCCTAGACACAGTTGGCACTCAAGAAACAATGGTTTTGGTAATAGAGTTATTGGTGATGATGAAGATAATGATGTGATACATTTGCTTCACTCTACATCCTTACATTCCTGGGATTTTCATTCTTCTTTGTGCCCCGCAATAAATCTGTTACCCAGTCTTCCACAGGGCCAGCTTTGTGGGCAGGCACTCTGAGCAGCTGTATGGGGCCGCATGCTCCAGCCTGGGCGACTAAGCGAGACTCTGTCTCAAAAAAAAAAAAAAAAAAAAAGAAGAGCCTTAAATTTGGTTTAAAGCCCCACTCTCATCTCAGTGAAATTGTTACTAATTTTTAAATAATAGACCCACACTTTCATTTTGCACTGAGCTTTGTAAATTCAACAGCCAGTCCTAGTCCCATAAGCTCATTTGTTTCAGATGTGTTACTGTCTCTGTACTCTGCATCCACTCTGGCCCCAGGTGCTGTTATCTCATGCCCAGGCAACTGCATCATTGTTTGCCCTTCCCCTAATCAATTCTCACCCCAGAGCATGCTCAGCATGCCAGCTAGTGGCCCTGAAACAATTGATCAATTTTCATTGATATGAAAAGTAATAAGGGACATAGGCAGTGGAACTGAAAATCCAGGCAGACAACTGGCAATTTTTAGTGAAATTTTAAATTCACATACCCGATGAGCCAGCAATTTTATCTTTAGGAATATCCTGTAGGAGCAAATTGCTTGAGATTATACAGATGTTCATCGCATTGTCTATTAAAGCGAAAGATTACAAGCAAAGTAAATGTCCGTAAATAGAAAACTAGCTAAATTTATACGTATACAGATACATATATATCTAGATATGCTTGTACGTTCATAAAACACTTCAAGAAGTATATGTAGGAAACTGGGAGTAGCTGCTGTCTCTGAAGAATGAGAACTGGCGCTGGGTGAATTATCACCTGTTATTTTATGTCTTTTTGCTTTGTTTGAATTTTTTTCTTAATTTGCCACTTGTATTATTTTTCAGTCACAAAATTAAATTCAATTCTTAAAATGTAGTAGGGCTTGATTGAAACCTCTCATGGTAGGCTGATAAATAGCCCCTCAAATATATCAGGTGCAAATTCCTGGTAACTGTGAATGTTACCTTTCATGGAAATAGGGTCTGGCAGATGTAATTAAGTGAAGAATCTTGGCTGGATGCAGTGGCTCACACCTGTAATCCCAAAACTTTGGGAGGCAGAGGCAGGAGGATAGCTTGAGCCCAAGAGTTTGAGACCAACCTGGGCAACGTAATAAGACCTTGTCTCCATTTTATTTTTTTAAAGTAAGTTAAGAATCTTGAAATGGGAAGATTATCCAGAATGGTCATAGCAGTTCTACTTATTATAGTACTGTCTTGGTACAATCTGTGTTGTCATAACAAAATACCCAACACAGGGTAATTTAGAAAGAAAAGAGGTTTATTTAGTTCATTATTCTAATGGACGGGAAGTTCATGATTGAGGGGCCAGCACCTGGTCAGCTTCGTAAAGAGCCTCGTGCTGTGTCATACCATGGTGGAAAAGCATAAGGGGAAGTGGATGTGTGCAAGAGGCCACCTAGCTTTTCAACAACCTGTTCTCATGGGAGCTAATCCATCCCCATGAGAACTAACACAGTCTCTCGAGAAAGGCATTAATCTATCTTAATCACCTCTTAAAGGCACTACCTCTAAACACCACCACACTGGGGACCAAGACTCTACATGAATTTTGGTGGGGACAAACCATATTCAAACCAGAGCAAATATCCCAAACTGGGAATTACCCAAATGTCCATCAGTAATGGAATGGATAAATATATTATGGTGTAGTCACACAATGGAATGCTGTACTCTAATGAAAATAAATAATCTACCATTAAATGCACAATTATTTATTTTTATTTTATACTTTTGGAACTGCTTAAATGTCATTTTAAAAATTTTGCCATATATGTTACTTTTACTATCACAAATTAAATTAAAAATTTTAAATGTATTGGAGCCTAATTGATTGTTCTCAGAAACCTGAAAGAAGACAGATATATTGTGTGATTCCATATATATAAAAGGAAATATATTGTGTGATTCCATTTATATAAAAGGAAAAATAAAAGTCAAAATCTATAGTGGCTGGGTGGCAGTGGCTCACACCTGCAATCCCAGAACTTTTAGAGGCCGAGGCAGGTGGATCACCTGAGATCAAGAGTTCGAGACCACCCTGGACAACATGGTGAAACCCTATCTCTACTAAAAATATAAAAATTAGCTGAGCATGGTGGCGGGTGCCTATAATCCTAACTACTCGGGAGGCTGAGGCAGGAGAATCACTTGAACCCAGGAGGTAGTGGTTGCAGTGAGCCAAGATCACACCACTGTACTCCAGCCTGGGTGACAGAGCAAGACTCCATCTCAAAACAACAACAACAAAAAACAAACAAACCCACATGCTGTCAAAAGGATCTGAACAGACATTTCTCAAAAGAAGAGATACAAACAGCCAACAGATATATGGAAAAAGTGCTCAACGCCTCTAATCACTAGGGAAATGCAAATTAAAACCAGAATGAGATATCACCTTATACGTGTTAGAATGGGTAGTATCAAAAAGACACATAAAAATAATGCTTCCAAAGCATTGGCAAGGTGGGGGTGAAAACGGAACCCTTGTACACTGTTGGTGGGAATGTAAATTAGTGCAGTCATCTCAGAAAACAGCATGGAGGCTCCTCCAAAACTTAAAAATAAAATTACCATATAATATAGCAATCTCACTGCCAGGTATATATCCAAAAGAATTGAAATCACTCTGTCAGGGAGGTATCTGCACTCATTTCGCATAATTCACAATAGCCAACATACGGAACCAACCTCAGTGTCCATCAATAGATAGATGGAAAAAGAAAATGTGGTACAAATATCCATGGAATACCATACAGCCTTTAAAAAGAAGGAAATTCTGTCATTCAAGACAACATGGATGGAACTGGAAGACATTATGGTAAGTGAAATAAGCCAGGCACGGAAAGACAAATTTCTTTGAGACTGTATGATCTCATTTATATGTGTAATCTTAAAAAGTCTATCTCATGGAAACACAGAGTAAAAGTGGTCACCAGAGGCTGATGGAGAGGGAGAGAGATGGGGAAAGGAAAGACGTTGATCAAAAGGTACAAAGTTTTCAGTTACTGGAGGAATACGTTTTAGTGATCTGTTGCACTGCAAGGGTGACCACAGCTGATAACAATGGATTGTGTATTTCAAAATGGCTAAAAAAATAGATTTTTAACGTTCTTACCACGAAAAGATAAAAAGTTAGTGAGATTATATGTTAATTAACTTGATTGACTCATTCTACAATATATACATAAATCAAAACATCCCATTGTACACCATAAATATACACAATTATGATTTGCCAATTAAAAATAAATTGAAAAAATCTATATGCTGTCAGAAGACAGGAAAGGGTACCCTAAAGGGGGAACATGTTGGGGACGTGGGAGTAATGACTTATCCCTTTATCTGATTACTTATTGCAAAGGTGTGTTCACTCTGTGAAAATTCAAGCTGCACACTTATGCTACGTGTAGCATTCTGTACCATTGCATTAAAATTTTTTGAAAGATCCAAAGGTCTGATAAAAGACACGGACATATGTATGTAAGAATGTAATATATGTATGTGTGCCTATATACCACGCACACACAGAACACTGCTTTTATAGAGGGCCTAATAAACTTAGCAAAAATATTTTAAAGCTGAGCACTGAAATTCCTTGTACCCTCCGTGCTAACATGCCCTTTCTCATCATGCTATTTGAAGTCACACAAAATTTGGTATTTTGGTGTTTCAGCACATTTTTTTTCTCTCAGTCGAAGGAAAAAAAGAAAATGTCACATGAAGACTCATATACCTCAAATGCAATTCTGCGAACAGTTCTTAATCATCCCCGGTTTTCATCTCTGAGCCAGTCTTCTTGACTGAGGGGACTTATTTTTAGATAGTTGTGCGGTTGACAGTTGAGAATCCAGCCACTCCACCCTTCTCCTCTACCTCTCTGCCAGATCCTGCTCAGTTGGGAATTTACATTTTCAACCGTCCCACTAGGATTTTTAATGATGTTGGGAATGAGCTGATGTGGAAAGCACAACCATAGAATTGGACAAAAACTGATGTTTGCAATGGAACATTTAGAAACTAAAACAATGACCATTTAATTTAAAACTGAGGTTTCAGGAATGAGAAATGAGCTATGAAGTGTTCACCTCCAAGTCACTAGATCAAGTTACAATTCTAAGCCGTAAGAAATATTAGTCCCCAAATTAAGTACCAGTTTAGAAAAATCAAGCACCCAACTCTATACTATAAATCAGTGGCTCTCAAAGCGTGTTCTCCAGACCAGCAGCAGCAGCAGCCCCAGGAACTTGTTAGAAATGCACATTCTCAGGCCTACCCTGGACCTACTGAATCAGAAACTCTAGGAGTTGGCAAACGCTATTGGGGAACAATATGAAAATAAGTAAGTGTATCAGAAACAGCCCTGCGACCGGTGTTTCAACGCGCCCTTGAGGTGATTATGATGCATACTAAAGTCTGAGAACCACGGCTCTAAATAAGTGTTCTTTCATAAAGAGTTAAAACATAATCATTGTGCCGCATCATGCAATTGCATTTTCCACATATCTAAATAAGTGTAATAGAATATTCACTAACATTTTCTTTTCCTGAATTTCCCAATAGGCCAGACATAGTTAAAGAATTATCTGGCAACACAAACGCCTTTAAGCACAAAGATAGGGATGTGAGTGGGTAGGGAGTGTGTCTACATGCACGTGTACATGCTTGCATTGGGCAATGGAGCCACAGCAGCCTGCCTCTGTGCATGCTGGTGTCCACTGTAACCTGCAATTATTTCATTTGCTTAGGTTTGAAAAGTAATTTTTCGAAACTCTGCCTATCACCTGAAGACTTGTGGGAACACCCAAAAATAGATCTATAAGTCCATAAATATGGTCCAGTTAGATTCAAGGCAGCAGGTGAAAGCTTGATTTTTTTTCAGGGGAAACTGTGAATGCTGGAAAAAGCTCCCAGATAGGGTTTCGAAGATAATCAGCATAATGCCATTGAAGAAAACCAACTTGAGCTAAAGAGACAGAAGCTCTGAATCTAATTCCCCATGGAAAAAACGCCATCATTTAAGTTTAGATTTAAGCATTTACCGAGCATCCATATGTGTAAGGATCTGTGATAGTATTTTATGCAGCATGAAGCGAGCAGTCTTCTGATGGGACGGTACATCCCGACCTCCTTAGAAATATAATTCCCTTGCAACAGGAGGGCTGTTATGGCAAATGACAGAAAATCACCATGAATTTGCTTAAGCAAAAAAATTTTTAAAGTAAAAAGGGAGAAAAGGAAGGAGAGAAAGGCATTGAGATTGTATTGGCTCATCAAACCAAACTTTGGAGAGAGTAAGGCTGGAATATACATAACAAAAGTTTAGAAGCAGCAACTCAAACAACATTCATCTGCTTCTGTTATGGTTAGTATTACTCTATTTCTCTCTCTTTTGTAACTGCTTTATTGAGATATAATTTGCATGCCATATACCCACTTAAAGTGTACAATTTAATGGCTTTAGTATATTCACAGAGTTTTGCACCTGTCATGATAATAAATTTTAGGATATTTTCATTACTCCATAAAGAAACCTTTCACCCCTTAGCCATCAACCCTTCCCAAAACCTTACCATCACTCCCACTTCTAGGTAACCTCTAGTTTATGTTCCACCTCAATAGATTTGTCTTTTCTGAATATTTCATATAAATGGAATCATAAAATACATGATCTTTTATGACTGGCTTATTTCACCTAGCATAATGTTTTTAAAGTGCATCCATGTTGTAGCATGTGTCAGTAATTTACTCCTTTTAATGACTGAATAATATTCATTGTTATGGAAGTGCCAATTTTTGTCTATTCATCAGTTGACAGACATTTGGGTTGCTTTCACTTTTTGACTATTACAAAACATGCTAGCAGTACTTTCATAGAACAGTTTCTCTAGGTGGCAGGAATCTAGTCATCACCGGTCCTATATTCACACCAAGTCCCTAATAACTTCCCAATCAGACAGAAGTAAAATCTTCCCTACAGATTTCAGATTAAAAAAAGAAACAGGTGGGCCTATAATCCCAGCACTGTAGGAGGCCAAGGTGGGCAGATCACCTGAGGTCAGGAGTTCGAGACCAGCCTGGCCAACATGGGGAAACCCCAGCTCTACAAAAAATACAAAAATTAGCTGGGTATGGTGGCACATGCCTGAAATCCCAACTGCTCCAAAGGCTGAGGCAGGAGAATCGCTTGAACCTGGGAGGCAGAGTTTTCAGTGAGCCAAAATTGTGCCCCTGCACTCCAGCCTGAGCAACAGAGTGAGACTCTGTCTCAAAAGAAAGAAAAGAAAAAGAAACAGGGAGGAAGTAAGTCTAGGCTGACTCAGTGCAACTCTCGACCAACCTAACTAAGAGGCCAGAGAGAAGGAAGCACCTAACAAGACAGTCACTGCTATTCAGATCACTTGTTTAGAGTGGATGAATGTTGTTTCCTGAAAGGAGTAGGGGTAGCATAGACGTGGTTACTGTGGGAACTTTTAGTTGGGCAGCTTCTTCTATTTTTGTCTAGCTCTTTTCTGCATATTCCCCGTACCTCAGGCATACGAAGTCTACAAACTTGACATCTTGAGATGTGAAACCATAAAGCTACCAGCTCTACAGTCCTTCAGAAAGACCCTAGAGTTCTCAAGAACAAAGTACATGTGGTGGGTCCAGATTTAAAAGCAAAGAGACTACACAACGTAAAAGGAATTCATCCAGTTAGTCAACTGTCAGATATTTATTACTTATTTATGTACTATGAGTTAGATATCATTGTAGGTAACAAAGCTAATAAGATCCATGAAGTGATTTGGGGGCTGAAGTGATCTTGCTAAGAATTTATTTTCTTTCTTGCTCTTTCTTCTGCTTCTCCTTTTAACTCATGGTGGCCTGTGAGTGTACAGGTTTGACACAGTGGGCCTCAGGGTTTTAAAGTTGTGAATTTGTTCCACTGTCAATCATCCAAGTTTGTTCTGTTCCACGGCATCAAAATGCAACAAGCTCTTCAAGACTAGGCTTTGGCCCAGGAGAGAGAACAAAGAACTCTCAAACCTGGAAAAAATCCATGCTGGAAAACCATGCAAAGGTTACCAGGCATTAGGGTTTTTGTTTTGTTTTGTTTTTATCAAAGGTAAGAATTGAATTTAGGTGGAATTTCAAGAAGTTAAAGACCTTCGAATATGTGGTTCTGACTCCACACTGTTGCATTGCCCTTGGGACTCTATCACGGCCCCCATTATTCCCCTGAGAAAGAGTCCTCTTTAAAAGTCTGGATAAGCTCAGACAAAACCTTTAACAAATGTGAGTTGGCAAATGCTATTTGGGAACAATATGAAAAAAAGTAAATGTATCAGAAATAGCATTGGCTCTGAAGCTCATCAAAACTGTTGTAGCACTTCCTATCTGTGGGAGCCTGGAAAAGTCATTTATACTCTTTTAAATTCTTTTTTCTCTTCTGGAAAACAAGGTTAATAATACTTATCTTGGGCTAGGCATGGTGGCTTATGACTGTAATTCCAATACTTTGAAAGTCCTAGGTGGAAGGAGCACTTGAGGCCAGGAGTTTGAAACCAGCCTAGACTTCATAGCAAGACACCTTCTCTACAAACAATATACATACATTTTTATTTACATTTAAATAATATATATAATATATAATTATATATTTTTAAAATATTTTTATAATATATAGAATATATATATATTTAAAATATGTATTTTTGTCCTATCTACTCAGGAGGCTGAGGCAGGAGGATCACTTGAGCCCAGGAGTTCAAGGTTACAGTGAGCTATGATCATGTCACTGCACTCTAGACTAGGTGACAGAGCAAGACCTTATCTTTTTTAAAAATATATATATACACACACACATATATACACACATATATACATATATACACATATATATATACACATATATATACACACACACATATATATAATACTTATCCCATAGGCTTATATTGAGGGTTAAATAAGATTTATTCACCTGACAAATGTATACTGAGTGCCTATCAAGTGTCAGACACTGTTCTAGATATAGCAATACATACATACACAAAACTCATACCCTTATGGAACTTACATTCCAGTAAGGGAAGACAGACAACAAGCAATTAAATAGATAGAAAATGTGGGCTACATATATTTTACATAATATTTGCTGCTATAACAAAATACCTGAGACTGGGTAGTTTATAAAGAACAAAAATTTATTCCTCACAGTTCTGGGGGCTGAGAAGTCCAAGATCATAACACCAACATCTGGTAAGAACTTCTTACAGTGTCCTCACATGGCAGAAGAGCAGAAGAGAGCAAATCCACCCCTAAAAGCCCTTTAGATAGTGACATTAATCCATTAATAAGGGCAGAGCCCTCATGACCTAAACACCTCTTACTAGGCCCTACCTCCCAACACAGTTGCATTGGAAATTAAGTTTCCAACACATAAATTTGGGGTGACATATTCAGATCATAGCAATGTGTGTAGCCATGTCTAAGAAGAAGAAAATATATATAATAATTTAAAAAATATATATATATATATAAAATATTACTATCTGAAAGCCACCTGCAGTTTGCACCTGTTGCTCAAGAATGGACTTTTGGAGGAAGTTGACACTTTTGTCTGTGAAGAGCATTTCAAGGGGGATTTCATTATCCAAAGGAAAAGGCCAAATCCCGTTTCACAACTAAGGCATTTTGGAGAATGAGGAGCTAGACTTATGTGCACAATAATGTAAAAGGCTGGTCTGGGTTAAGACAGGTTGAGGGAAACTTGGTCTAAGTCCAGTGAGTACAGAGTTGGGGGGGTGGGGACTACCCCTGACCAGAGTAGCAGACTGGGGCTCAGGAGGAAGCAACCAATCCTTTGTGAAAGAGCTTGGTTTGTCTTTCCAGGAGTAGGAACGTCTGATATATAGCCTGAATTTTCCATCTCGGCATTGTAATTTTCTTCTGTTATTCTCAAGCTATTTGTAAAGTTTTACCATACATTAAAAATTGGTAGGTAGTAACCACGCTTTCTGAGAAAAGGAGAAGAGTATTTGTTCAGACCGAGAGTGCCTCAGGGTGGGGAGAAGCCAGAAGGGATTACAGAAATCGAGAAGTGTTAAGAGAAATGCCTGAAAGAGAAGTCCAATGTGAGAGATGACAAAAGCCAGAACAGAGGACTGACGGTGCATTTTCTAGCAAGCACAGGATTACTAAGAAAGGGGAAACTCAGGAAGATGAGAACCTGTGGAATGGAGCCTCGGGTTACATTTGTTGAGCATTTAAAAGAAACCCCAAAGGCAAGAGAATTTGGGAACTTTATGAGCACATATGCAACACTCTCGACTCATAGTAGATACTCAATACATGTTCATTACCTTCCCTTCTTCCTTCTCCTTTATTTACATGACAAAATGATGGAAAAACATCAAAGATGTGAGAAACTATTCACCCATCGAGGTAACGAGGAGGTACCAGAGTTAATCTGGATACAAGGCAATGTCAATTCACAATGCTTATTGAAATTTTCAAGAATTCTTGCTTCCTAATTTTTATTTTGCTGCCCCATGCAAATCCTATTTTTCTTTTTGCCGCGTAAGAGTCAGTATCCAAGCGTCCTTTTCTTTGTCCCTATTCAGGCTTCAAGTGAATTCTCACTGGGCAACCACTTCAACATCCCAGCTCAGTTCCGGTTCCTGGTTGTAAATGTCTTCCTTCCACATAATTAAGCATTATATTTGACGACATGCATGGTCTTATCTCTAAGATCAGTCTTGCTTTTTAAATACAGGGTAGCCTCACCATGTAAACTGTATCAAAAGAATACTTCAGTAAACACAACCATAGAGCTAATGTGCCAAAACCACTATTATCAGGGTGGTTGTTCCGATAGAGTGCAGTGAAAATTATATTTTCTTTCTCGGTGCTTCTCTCAGCTCTTTATCCTTCTAAATGTTTCTCAGTGAAGCGGCACAAAATTTGGTTTCTCTCCTCTCCAGTATTTCTTTTTCTGCTCCTTTTGGTTGTGAGTTACCATTTACAGGTAAGACTGGAGATGGAGTTTGGCTATAGTTGCATAATTTCATCTGTTTAGCCTCATCAGGAAGCATGCTGGAAAGATCTTAAAGGTGGTGCACATTTTGCAGGCTAGTAAATACTTTGTGGTACTTTAATTTACTTTATAGCTTTTTTCCAAGCCTGGTGCTTGTCTGCAAGGGAAGAGTCAGCTCTTCCTTTAAGTGACGGAAATAAGCCATTCTCAAGTAGAAGGAATGCATATTTAAATTTATGATAGCTGAACTTGGCTGCAACACCCACATTCTTATTCTACTTTGAGCTTGGCAGGCCACCCTAATACTTGTGCCTGGTCTGTAGACGAGGGAATTCTTTATTTTTCTTTGTTGGGATCTTACAAAGCTCAATAATACATTTTTCATTTGAGACTTTGATAGACCATACAAAGATTATGTGAACAGTCAAGGTTTGCCCAGCCTGACAAACCAGTAAAAAGAACGTATTTACAGTTTGTTTATGTTTCACTGCCATGAGACTGCAACGTCTGGCCAACCACTTTCTTTATACAGAGGCTGATTTACAGTCAAACTCTAACAGCAAATTATTTTATTCTAGACTATCTGTTCAGCTGGTTCAGTATAGAAGTCTGGTTTTAACAGAAATAACATTTTTAAAAGCATATAGGCCCACAGTATAAGTGGTCTAGTTTAAAATCCATAGATATTGCATTTATTTGGCTCAAGTCCACATCCTAAATCCTGGGGCAGAATAGTGAATTATACCAATCTTTCCTTCCATCTACCTCCACATATTCAAACACACTCACAAGAATGTTGTCACAACATATCAGGAGGAAATTTTATTATAAGAAACACATGAGTCATCAGTATTCTGCAACCTATCAAGACAGCACTGTTTTTTAGACTTTAACTCATTTAATAAGTAATCATTTAAACATCTATTATGTACCAGATTCTGGGGGTGCATGTAGCAGTAAGCCAAAAGACAAATTTCATATAATCCTGGAGCATTCTACAGGGAGGGCAGGGAGTGGGTGTGAAGCAGGAAGGCAATACTCCGATGACTATATAATACAAAGTTAGCTAGTGCTTACAGATTGGAAGAAAAGTTAGTTTCCGCAAGAATCGAATGGGCACTTGTTTAAAATGCAGATACCTGAGTCCACCTACACTGAACTAGAGTATTCATTCTAACACCTCCCACTGTAACCTGGGAAATGTCTCCAATGCTGCTTCCAGTCTGGTTCATCTAGACAGCCCTGGCAGGGGAAAGTAAAGCATCCTCCATTGCAGCCTGCCCTCCACATGGCCACCTACGCTTAGTGGATAATGATTAGTCAGAACTGAGGATCAATCAGTAGACTTTCTACCAGTCCCAGGCAGCTGCAGCTCTGTCTGAGACAGCCTATTCCTCTGGAAGTTAACTGTGCCCTGTGCCCATTCATAAGGTTGCTATAGGCAGGGGTCATTTTAAAGACAAGACAGCAAAAGATGTTAGAGAGAAGCATTTATTATTGGAGGCGGGGAGGTGGGAAGTGTCAGTTAGATTCTCCTCCTAATAATACATGACCCAGATGTCCCAGATACCAGATCTATCCCAATCAAATGACAAGGTTTCTTGAAAGGGAAATTAAATGGCCTGATCCATTATGTGAACCTCAAATGGTATATGAATGTGCGAGAGAGACAGAAAGAGACAGAGAGGAAAAACTACAGAGTCTCTTTAAGAGGGAGCAGCTTGTATCCCTAGAAGGACCACTGAGGTCAACAACAGGAAGAGTGAGAAGGTTAAACATTTTATTTTTTGAGACAGGGTCTTGCTCTGTTGTCCAGGCTCAAGTACAGTGGCACCATCACATTTCACTTCAGACCTGACCTCCTAAACAATCCTCCCACCTCAGCCCTCCAGGTAGCTGGGACTGCAGGCGTGCACTACCACGCCCAGCTAATTTTTGAATTTTCTGTAGTGATTAGGTCTTGCCGTTGCCCAGGCTGGTCTCAAACTCCTGAGCTCAAGCAAACCTCCCATCTTGGCCTCCCAAAGTGCTAGGATTACAGGCATGAGCCACCACACTCGCCAGTAACTTAACTTCACTCATGCTCTTATAACTTACATGTGAACAAATGAAAAAGGTATCTGTAATTTCTTAGATAAGTCAGTTCTGTAGGGAACTTTAAACAACATCCATCCCATATACAAGCAAGGAAAACAAGGACTACAGGGGTGAATGATGTCTCCAAGGGTTCAAGATAAGTTGAAGCAAAAGCCCGTGGAGCATGTGGCCTCCTAGTACTAACTAGTCCATTTCAGATGTTAAACGTAATAACATCTTAAATGTTATAGTTTACCCTATACAGCCCTTTATAAAAAAAAAAAAAAATCTAACTTTTTATCAGAAATAAAAGCCCTGACCACTCCTTTATGCCAAACTCAATCCCACTTGTTCCACGAAGATAAGCCTGTCAGATGAACCGTACTAACAGTTTATTAAATGAATACCTCAAAAGAGCCTTAAATAAGGTTAACTCAAATGTACCTAGTGAGTTGAGTGAGGATTCTCCTGACATAGGATGAAGATCAGGGTCAATTCACCTCTGTCTGTCTGTCATTTGCTGAGAAAGACCTCTGGGGGAAAAGGGGTGAAGGGTTAACTTCAGAATGTCTAACCCTGTGTTAGAACAGTTGGAAGGACCATAAAGCATGGGGCAGATGCACAGATTTCCCTTCTGAAAACAACTCCAATGCTTCAGAGCCAGGGGAAGGAGGCAGCAGCGTATCTGAGGCTCTGAATTGGGCACAGCCATTCAGAAGTACAAAGACCCTCCTGAGGTAAGGTCGCCTGGAGAGCCAGAGGCTCATTTATGGCAACTTTGATTAAAGGAAAAAAAAATGCTGAAGAGATTCTCAGTGTAGAAGGTAAATATGTATCTCAAGCAAGGACACCATAGCTCCCCCTTGTAAATGCTGGGCTATGCCTATGAGCCCAGCTTTGCAACCTAGAGGTTCATTTGACCAGCCTAAGGCAATACCAGCCAAGAAATTAGATCAGCCAGTGTCACTTAACAATAGTGATGAAGAAGTGGAGCCTACAGACAGGACTCAAAAGCAGAAATCGCAGCAAAGTGTGGAGCTAAGCCAATGAGGTGAAGAGGCAGCCCATTCAGATCTCAGCCCTGAAATCTCCTTCCCCCTATCTCCCCACCAAAGCTCTGACCACTCCTTTATGCCAAACTCAATCCCACTTGTTCCATGAAGATAAGCCTGTCTGGGTGTGATGGCTCATGCCTATAATCCCAACACTTTGGGAGGCCAAGACAGGAGGATTGCTTGAGGCCAGGAGTTCCAGACCAGCCTAGGCAACATGCTGAGATATCATCTCTGCAAGAAATTTTAAAAATTAGCTGGGTATGGTGAGGCATGCCTGTAGTCCTAGCTACTCAGGAGGCTGAGGCAGGAGGACCACTTGAGACCAGGAGGTTGAGACTGCAGTGAGTCATGATTGTACCACTGTACTCCAACTTGGGTGACAGAGCAAGACCCTGGAAGAAGAAGAAGAAGAAGAAGGAGAAGAAGAAGAAGAAAGAAGAAGAAGAAGAAGAAGAAGAAGAAGAAGAAGAAGGAGAAGGAGAAGGAGAAGGAGGAGAAGAAGGAGGAGAAGAAGGAGGAGAAGAAGGAGGAGNAGAAGAAGAAGAAGAAGAAGAAGAAGAAGAAGAAGAAGAAGAAGAAGAAGAAGAAGAAGAAGAAGAAGAAGAAGAAGAAGAAGGAGAAAGAAGAAGAAGAAGAAGAACAACAACAACAACAACAACAACAACAACGTTCAGGCCTTCTCCTTCTCCTTCTCCTTCTCCTTCTCCTTCTCCTTCTCCTTCTTCTCTTTTTGAGATAGGGCCTCGCTGCTGCCAAAGGCTTTCATTGTGTTCCTAAACTTTGCCTCTTCCCATCAGAATTCCCTACCTATGTGTTTTCACCTTTTGTGAGCTGGACCTTATTCACATTCATATGTTCCTCCAGAGCTCAGACATTTGCTTGCCTTTGTAGGAGTCCAAAAATTTATTTACTTAATTGAATATAGAAACACACTTAAAGGCTTAAAATGTTAAGGCTAGGCATTCCAGCTAGCACCAACTGGGATTGCAGGGAAGTATTGTTAAATGGTCCTGAACACTAAATTATAGAAAATCCTATTTTTTTTTTTTACAAGTCTCTATTCAGTTCTCACCTCCATCAAGATATTTCTTAGCACGTTATTCTACCATGTGTAGCCAACTTGGCCACTGCTCGCTGTGCCCAGATTCTCTGCCTTCTGACATCTCTTCTACTTTTGTCCTTTATTGCTTTTCAACTCTCATATGTTTTTACTATTATGTATCACAGAGATTAAGAACACAGACTTTGCTATCAAATAGATCTGAGTTCAACTCCTAAGCTGACAGTTACTAATCAAGCACCCTTTGACTTGCCTTCTCTCTCAGTTTTTATATCTGTAAAATGGGAAAATAATAACGCCTACTCTCTACAGTTACTGTGACCATTTAATGAGTCAAAAGTAAAGTGCCTAGCATGAATCCTGGCACAACAATAAATGTTAACTTTTATTTTTACTATTAATATATAGTAAATAGCTCCCAGGTTATTAGACATTTTCTTAGGAAATGGGCTCCTTTAAAAATCTGATTTAAAATTCTTGCCAATCGGCCAGGCGCGGTGGCTCATGCCTGTAATCCCAACACTTTGGAAGTTCAAGGCAGGTGCTTCATCTGACTTTAGGAGGTCGAGACCAGCCTGGCTAACATGGTGAAACCCCGTCTCTACTAAAAATACAAAACTTAGCCAGGAATGGTGGCGCCCATCTGTAATCGCAGCTACTTGGGAGGCTGAGGCAGGAGAATCACTTGAACCCGTCAGGTGGAGGTTGCAGTGAGCTGAGATTGTGCCATTGCACTCCAGCCTGGTAACGAGAGTGACACTCCTCCCCGCTCCCCTCCCCCCACAAAAATAAATAAATAATAAAAACTCTTGCCATTCTCCTTTAAAAAAATAGATATACACACAATTTTGCATATAATTGCAGGAGAAGCGTGGAAGCTGTGAATCCATCCTTTTACCTCAGTTTGGGATACCCTGGTATACAGTGTACTTCAGTCTTCAATCACAGTATGTTATTTTTGAGTGCTGAAATTATGTCTTCTGGGTTTTCTGCTCACTATAACAGTGCCCAGAGTTGGAAAACACTCAGTAAATATTTGCACATTTGTTGATGCCAAATTTTAATTCTCCATTGAATGTTAGAATTAAGCTCTAAAAATTTGAAGTTATTCTCTTTATTAATAGAGGAAAAAATGAGTTTTGCTTTCCTATTCTTTGGAGGACTTGATGTTAGTATTGCTTATGCCCAGAACATGAGTTATCAATTCCAAATGGGACTCTCAGTTTCCAAAGTTCTGTGGCCAGTTCCAAGGAAGGACATTCAAGCCCCTAAGCCAAGTCACACTAGATGGGAAGAAAGGGCGTTGTTAGCCAGTGTCTGAACCAGAAGTTTTTCACATCTCTGCAGACAACCAGATGTCATGGTGGACTATTGCAATTGCTCGCATGAGGCCATTCGCAACATGTCAATTTATACCAAGCCTAACTTTTGCAACGTAGGCTAGAAATTGAGCCAAAAATTCAGTAGGAACTCTGTCAATAATGAACTCATGTTATTGAACACCTTTGTTAATGTAAACACACTATAAATATATATTTATTCAAAAGAATTGATAAAAGGTGTATTTGTCCAAATGTAAATACAATCGTATGACATGACCTGCACTTTATGTCCTTCCCTCCCTCTTTCCTTTCCTTTCCTTTCCTTTCAGGATTTTTGATATTTTTCCTTCTCCTTCGCTTACCTATGATTAATAGTTGTAGCATGTTTTGGGGCAAAACAGATGCTGACCTGAAATAGCATATCTTTTCTTGTTCTGTTATTGGAATTAGTTTCTACTTTTCTTGAAGTAATCTGTTAACTAATTGTGCACCCTAACACTTGATCATAATGTGAACTGAAAATGCAATAACAATAGCTAAAGAAGATAAAAGAAAAATTAAAGTCTCTTTATATAGATCTGGTCAGCATGAAAGCTCAGACTTCAACATTTTTGTTCCTTTTTCTTTTCCTAACATATGTGTGGCAGAGACTAAGCAGATTCTTTTCCTTGAGCCTTTGTGTTCTTCAAACTAACTGACTCTGGCACCCTGCTCACAAGAATGCAGAGCAGGCCCGTGGGCAAGTGTTGACTTGCTTAAAACACTGTTGAGAGCATTAGGAAGGTTTACGTAAGGAATTGGGAGCAGATTTTGCTAATTCTGACATTCTGCCCTGCACTATCTTCTAGCCTGGGGGCACAGACTTCCTCTATGGACCTTAACAGCAGAAATGAATATAAGGCAATCCTCTATCCCCCACAGGGAGCGTGGGTGCATGCACGCACACACACTTCCCACTTCACTACCTAAAATAACATACACAGTGTATGTGAAAGCATACTTAAAAGCAAAAAAACAGGCTGGGTGCAGTGGCTCACGCCTGCAATCCCAGCACTTTGGGAGGCCAAGGCGGGTGAATCACTTGAGGTCAGAAGTTCGAGACCAGCCTGGCCAACGTGGTGAAACCCAGTCTCTACCAAAAATACAAAAATTAGCCGGGCATGGCGGTGCACATTTGTAATCCCAGCTATTCAGGAGACTGAGGCAGGAGAATCGCTTAATCCTGTGAGGCAGAGGTTGTAGGGAGCCCAGATCACACTACTGCACTCCAGCCTGGGCGACAGAGCGAGACCCTGTCTCAAAACAAAACAAAACAAAAAGAAAAGAAAAAAACAAAAATCAAATCGTAAGCCCCAGTGCTTGGTTTCTCTACTCCCACCAACAAGCTAATTCTCTCTATCCTAGTTCTTTGGGACTCTTTGTGAGTGGAACTTGGAGGAGCCCCTCAGATACAGCTTCCTAAGTGACTTGCAGAAGTCTTCAGAAAAAGCTTAGGTGCCCTGAGCCTTTTCTTCCCATGCCCCCGTGCACACTCTTTCTATTTGAATGCCAGCAAGAAAACCAGTGCCTCCTTCAGTGAGTTCCTTTCTTCCAGATTTTGAGTGACCTCGAAGGCCCACTCTAGTCACTAATGAGTTAAACTTTCTGCCTTCTTAGTCTACCCCACCCTTTAATAACCTTGCTAATATATAACTTATCTTTGAAGATAGAGATAAGAAGACCCAATCACTCACAACTTGTGTTTAGAACAAAGTTTTGGCTTAATAACTAGAACCAGGAGCAAATTAAAGGAAATAGGGAATCTGGCTTAGGCCAAAGTCTGGAGCCCCAGTTGAGCCCAAGGGAGTGGGCTTATGGGTGGATTCAAAGTATGTACGTGGAGAAAATCAGCCCTGCTTCTGACTCCCATTGAGAGAATTAGACTCTCCACTTTGCATTCCCTGCATAGCTCTAACAAGCGGGTCAAAGCTTGGCCACAAGTCAGTAAGACTTGGAGCAGGCAGCAATCAAGATACAATTTTTTCCCGGTTCACAATGTCTCCAAGTTTCTAGATATGAACTTCCCTCTTTCCAATCCATGAGAATTAAATGTGCAAACTGACAAAACCTTTACAGAGAGCAGGGTGGGCAAAGCACCCTGGTGGAATCTGGTGCTTAGATAGAACCTGAACCTGGTTCTATTCATCTTGACCCTGGGTCTCCTTCCCATCGTTCTGCCCATGCTGAGCACAATAACGCTGTGCTGGCACCAGCCTGTGTAGGTTTAGACGCAGCTGCCAGAAAGGGCTGGATTCAGGCACCCAGGCCTCTGCTGCCTGTCTGGGGGCTTAAATGACCAAACCGTGTGACTATAGGGAGTCACTCTCTTTCCTGCCCATGTCACAGCCCCTACAATTTAGTAGGAGCTAGACTCACACAAGAAATTTGTTTTTACTTTGGAAAAGGGAATAGTGTTATTTTGGCTAATTATCAAAATGCAAAAAGCCTCATTGTGAAAACAAATATACAGTGTGAATGGAACCTATGGGGTTCGCAGTCATCATATTTTATATACCCAAAAGGGTGTTGTCTCCTTTGACATAGTTTCTTCAACTAGTCAGAAGTTTAAATACTTTAAATAAGAGTTCATGACGTTTTCATTTTTTAATATCCTTAATGGTGTTGGCTCTGCACTCTTTCACGGTGGATTTGGGTTTTGAAGGCAACCAAAAGTCATTTAGACTTCAATCTGAAGACTACCATTGATTGTCCAGCTGGTTACAGACAGCTACTAAAATGGTCCCCTGGAAATCTCTGCCTCCTCGTACTCATGCCTTTGGGCAATCTCTTCCCCTTGAGTGAACTCACTTATAAGAAATAGTATATAGCAAAAATGACAGTGTGCCACTGCCACTTTCAAGATAAGGTTACAAAAAGTATGTGACTTCCGTCTTGCTCACACTCTCTTCCTATTCCTTTCTCCCTTGTTTGAGTTCTGAGGGAAGCCCCTGTCGTGGTGTGAGCTGCGCTATAGAAGGCAAGAAACTGATGTCTCCAGTCTGCAGCTACAGAGAGCCAGAGGTCGGCTAGGAGATGCCTGACTGAGCTTGGAGCAGATCGTCCCCCATGCAAGCCTCCACAAATCTGTGGCCCTAGCTGTCACTGTGCTTGCAGCCTCATGACAAACCCTAAGGCAAAAGACCCACATAAGCTTCACCCAGATGCCTGACCCACAGAAATGAAGAGATAACAAATGTTTGTTTTCAAGATGCTCTGTTTTAGGGGTAATTTGTAACACAGTAATAGATAACGAACACAGATTATGTTAGAATCAAATGAGGGTGTGGCCACTGAGCAAGAAAAATGATTTTCTTTTGTACCTCAAAACTGATGACTCCAAATTAACTCTCATCCTGTCTTAACATGCATCTTACATCTGGGAGCCTCCATCTTCAGGACTACAAGTCTGACACCTTCCTTCTCTGCCTGACAGTGAGGTTAGGGTATGGGCCAATGGACCAAGGCTGGTCTGAGTAGAAGTCTACCCAGCAGCATGCTTAAGGAATGCCTTTGAGTCTTCAATTCTTTTTCTTTTTATTTCAAATTACTACCCTGTCCTCCTGCTATGGCCAGGATGGGGAAATGTATTTAAACATAGCTTCAGGTGACGAGTTAATGGGTGCAGCACACCAACCAACATGGCACATGTATACATATGTAACAAACCTGCACTTTGTGCACATGTACCCTAGAACATAAAGTATAATTAAAACAAACAAACAAACATAGCTTCAGGTACAAGAGCAGTTCTGTCAAAGTAATAAGGAGACCAGTTTAAGTGAGCAATGAACTGAGTTCTAGAGATGGTGGGTTGTAGGACAGCAGTGCTCCCTGCCTCCCCACCCCTAGTATTTAAAATGCCCACCACCCGACCCACATTGTAAACAAACCTTTATCTTCTCCACTCCTTATAACCAAACTCTTCTTTGTCAGCCTTCTCCAGAACTAAATCAGAGAAAACAGGTTATTCGAACTGCTTGAGAGGAATTTCTTCACACACTTAGCCTTCTCTTCCTGCCTCTTAGGAAGCTGCTGGGAGGCACATTCCACTCCCTGATGATGAGAGAGAGAGGGAAGATGAAAAGCAAGATGGAGGCAAAATAGAAAGTCAGAGAGAAAAAGAAATAAAGAGAGGCCACCCCACCTGCCCTACCCCTGGGCTACCATGTCTGCTCGAGTAGTTACTTCTTTTTCTGACAATGGACTGGCAGGTGTGTGCCTGATTTGCTTGTTGTCTATTTGATATGACATGTGACATCAGTTAGTCCAACGAGTTAAAATTGCTCAGAAATGTGGTCGCAATATATCTCCATTTCCACTTTTGTCCACAAGCTTCTCGACAAAACTGACTGGCCAACTTTTAAGCATCTCTGCTATTCCCTGAGTGGGAAAAGTAAACTTTAAAATCTGGAATCATTGTTTTATGAACTCAAAGAGAGAGAGAGAGAGGGGGTAGGGACTGTAATTTCCATGGTAAACCTTCTGCCCAGGAGGCCACATCGAACTTCTTATCTTAAGTGTTAAGTTTATATAGCTGACCTTCTAACAAGACGATTATATGTGGCTTCTGGGCTCAACATTTTATGGGAATAATTTGCAGGGGGTTTGTTTGTTTGTTTGTTTGTTGTGTTGTGTTGTGTTTTCAGATGGAGTCTCACTTGGTCAGGCTGGGTGCAGTGGTGCAATCTCGGCTCACTGCAACCTCCATCTCCTGGATTCAAGCATTTCTCCTGCCTCAGCCTCCCGAGTAGCTGGGATTACAGGCGCATGCCACCATAACTAGCTAATTTTTGTGGTTTTAGTAGAGACGGGATTTTACCATGTTGGCCAGGCTAGTCTCGAACTTCTGATCTCAGATAATCTGCCCCCCTCAGCTTCCCAAAGTGCTGGCATTACAGGCATGAGCCACCATACCTGGCCAATAACTTGGGTTTTGTGCCCTTTTTTTTTTTGGTGGAAGTTGAATAATTATAGAAAAATGCATAAAAATCTTTCCACGTGAAATTTTTTGCCTAATTTTAAGGCTGTTTCCTCAACTCACTGTCCAACAGTCTCTTTCTTTTGATGCCACCAACATACGTCTTATCCAGAATGCTCCTTTTGCCTATTGGCAATCAGGGGATGGAAAGCCTTTGCTAAGCTGTCACATGGCAGAAAGGACAGCTTGGAGAACCAGCAGGCTGTTCTCCTTGGACAGTGGGAAGCAGTTCTCTAGATCTCAAAAAATCCAAAGACAACCCTGAGGCAGGGGAGTTTTCTATCTAGCCCCAGGGAACATATCCTTTCTAATGGGAACTAAGAAGGTGATGTGTGCCCTTTCCCTACTGCACTGTCTAAATTCTAAATGAAGCAGGAACTTCTGTAATCTCATCCTTCTCTTTCTCCATCATTCTTCTGAATTGGTAATTCTTTGTCAAGAATAGGAAATTGCATTGTTAAGATTTACTTTGGGTTAGAGAGTTCGTGAAGAGGAGGTAGATTTGGGGTATTAGTATGAGTGTACGTATGTATTAGAGACTCTCTCAGGTCACCTCGTGGGAGGCGCAACCTGAAAGCAACAGTAATAGCATTTTAAACTTTAGTGTCAGGCCTGCAGAGAGACGATGCCAAATACCCTTCCAACCCCATCACCTTCCTACTCCTCACACCTTCAGCAGCACTTCCCGTCTGGTTTTCTGCTTGCAGCGCGGGCTGGATGATACTTGCACATGCCCCTGCCATGGGTACCCAGAGAGCACATGCAAGTGAAGGTTCTAAGCTGTAATTTTCCATCAGGAGGAAAGCATAATATTAGTGAGTAAGGAAGATGTTATTAGAAGGCTGACATTGAATTTGCTATCACTTATATTTTTAAAAATAAAATACATAAACCATTCACATGTCAGTATTTGCAAACACTACTGACAGCCAACTGCCTGCTCCCCATTCCACCAGTTGATGCAATGCAGTGTCATGGTATGCATGGAGGCTCTGGGTCTCAACCCCTTGCTGTGTAACTCGTTGAAGCTGCTTAACCCTGAGCCCTGGTTTCTTTTGAAAAATTAGGTTGATAATAATTCATAGTTCATGAGGTTAATGGGATTGTAAACTATACTAATACATCTAAAGCTCTTGGAGTAATATTAACTTTAGGAAAGCAATAGTATGAACAGTTCAATTAGGGAAAAATGTACCAAAGTGTTCCATGCATGTTAAGACAGTAGAATGCGCTCCTCCCCACCTCCCCACACCCCCACACCCCCACACCCACCTATGTATCTCTTAGACAATCTTGGTAACCTAAGATTAAGAACATTTGTCTAGCCCAGGGTGTGACAAACTCTTCTGTTGGGGGGCAAATGCAGCCGACTTGTTTTTGTAAATAAAGTTTACAAAACTCACTAACTTATGTATTGTCTATCGCTGTTTTCAAGCTACAGCATCAAGGTTGAGTGCTTGAGGCAAGAGACTGTATGACCCACAAAACCTGAAATATATATTCTTAGCTCTTTGCAGGAAAAGTTTGCCAACCACTTATACAGCCGGCTGTGAGACACTAATTATATCCCAGCATAGCCTGTACTGATACAGTTTTTTGAAGGACCAACTACATGATTTGTGAAGCACACTGCAAAATGAAAATGTGGAGCCCCTCGTTCCAACCTTACAAGGCATTTCTAGGCAACAACAGCGTATCATTAAACCAAGCATGGGACCTCCTGCATTGGAGCCCAGACTCACTGACTACAGAGGTAACACACCCTGAATCCAGCCCTGCCTTTATGTTCTCCAGAATTTACCCCTAGTGTAAATTCCATTTTCATTTTCATCCCCAAAGTACTTCTGAGGCAAAATCTAGAACAGAAAAAGAGAAGTATTATGAAAGTTATGCCATGAAATAATTCCAGGCAAATTGGGTTTGGAGTCATCTATTGAAGGGACAATCGTTCATATGAAACACTCTGCCCTCACATAGCACAGGATTTTTTCTCTTAGTTATTTGTATTAAATTATTTTCCTGGTTTTTTAAAATTTCTTAAGGTTATTTAACTAACCATTTTACCCACTCTATCAATACTGGTTAGCTGACCCACAGAGAGTCATATTTGGTATTTGGAGTCTGACAACTATTAATGCATTTTTCCTTGAGCAGTGAAGGCGTTTGGTATTTTTAACCTTGTAAAACCAGAAAATGTGTCTTAAAGGTCAGAAGAGCAACCCTAAGCTTGTTAGAGGCGAGTCCACGATAAAGGAAAAGTAATTACTCAAGTTTTCTTTTTCTCATTTTTTCTATAAAATATCACCTCCCATTCGGTTCCTAATTTATAGTCTTCATTTTTAAAAATGGAAATTTTATAGACCTTTGAAAAGTATGTACTTTTAACGCATTTGAACGTTTCTGTCCCATCAAGGTCAGGACTTAAAAAGGCTTGATAATCCAACATCTGCTAGGCAATAATTCTGCTTCCTTTCTTCTCTGGTTATGCTGATAAATGAGGAACACAGTAGACAACCTCCCACCTCTTCGTGTCATTTATGCTACAATAACACGTGCGTGAAGGCAAAGGAGAATTAAAAAGATAAAGCTGGGCAGACCCCCGTAGATCAGCATCCTTTCCAGACCCAGACCCATGATTTTTCTCTTGAATTAGCAGGATGACAAAGCCAATGGGAGCTAAGAGATGATTCCAGGAACTAGCCGGGCATGGTAGTGCCCGCCTATAGTCCCAGCTTCTTGGGAGGCTGAGATGAGAGGATTGCTGGAGCCAAGGAGTTTGAGGCTGCAGTGAAACTAAGATCGAGCTACTGCACTCCCGCCTGCACAACAGAGTGAGATCATGTCTTCAAAAAAAAAAAGAGTGGATTTCTTCTCAGGCAACCCTTCCTAAACCCGTTTACCCATAAACTTTTCCAAGGTCAAGAACAATGTACAAGGCTAGGCACAATGGCTCATGCCTGTAATCCCAACACTTTGGGAAGCCAAGACAGCAGGACAGCTTGAGCCCAGGAGTTCAAGACCAGGGCAACAGAGAGAGACCCCGTCTATATATAAATAAATAAATAAATAAATAAATAAATAAATAAATGGAAAGAGGGAGAGAGAAAAAAAATAGAGATATATGTTAACTACAGGACAAGACCCTGTCTCTCTACTCTTCCTCTGTTTGCCCATCTCTGGGCCCCACTCTCAGATCTGGTGTTCCTTGTTTTCTTCCCCTTGAAGTAAGGAAAGTTTGCGCACATTTACTGGAAGTTAGTCATGCCTTTCTATTCTTACTTCCACAACTCATTGTGGTCCTCCAGCTTCCACAAACAAATGGCCTACTCTCAGCCAAAGAGACCACATACCTTCTGAAGAGAGTGACCCTAAGAGGCAGCAAGAGCTGGAGATGATGTCTGAGAGCCATGCACTTGAGAGCTGGCAGTGTCCTGGCCGCAACTGGCTGGGCTGGCGTGGTCTTGAGAGATCCTCTGCTCCTAGACTCCTGCAGTTCAGCTCATCTTCACCATTTTTTTTTTTTTCCCTAGCCTTCCCACCCACTTTGTGAGATCTCTGGTTGTTGAGATCTCTGGTATCCTTCTAGTCATTAGCTTTTCCACTTTTGTCCACTGGAATTGGCTTCTGCAGTGTGTAACCAGGAGCCCTAACTGATATCACTGCTCTTTTTAAGAATCAGGATGGCAAAAGAAAGAAAAAAGAAATTCCAGTTTTTTACAATGGGTCACATCCTCTGAGGGGGGCTGAAGACACTTGTGCTGGCTTCCTATAAAAAGTACCTGTGGCCTGGCATGGTGGCTCACGTCTATAATCCCAGCTTTTTGGGAGGCCGAGGTGGGTGGATCACCTGAGGTCAGGAGTTCGAGACCAGCCTGGTCAATATGGTGAAACCTCTCCTCTACTAAAAATACAAAAATTAGCCGGGCGTGGTGGCACATGCTTGTAATCTCGGCTACTCAGGAGTGTGAGGCAGGAGAATCGCTTGAACAAGGGAGGCAGAGGTTGCAGTGAGGCGAGATTGCACCACTGCACTCCAGCCTGGGAGACAGAGCCAGACTCTGTCACCAAAAAAAAAAAAGTACCTGTGTCTCTGCCCAGTAAAGCATCTTGGGCTCAGTGCTCTGTGCAAAAAGGCCACACCTCTGCCTGGCCACCCCAACCTCTCAGGACTCCCAGCGATACTGAGCTGTCTTCAACTAGTGGTGAGAGAGAGGAAAGGCATTTTTAAGGTGGAAGGAACTTGACTGACCACACCCTCCTGAGCCTTTTTGCCCCCCTCCCCTCCCCTCAGTGGTCACTGCCATACCCAGAATGAGTTTAGAATCAGAAGTAAAATGTTATCAGGAAAAAAAAAAAAAAAATCTGTTTTGTTCATTTCTATTGTTCCTTCTTCGGGGTAAAAACACATAAAAGTTACAAGTAAGGGTTGTTAAAAATAGATGAACTGGATTCAAATTCCAGCTCCACCATTCACTTGTTCCCTTAAACTCTTTGGGCCTCAATTTCCCCATCAATAAAATGAAAATAAAAATGATATCTGCCTCATAAGTGTTGTGAGAATCAAGAGTCCCATGTAAAGCATTCAGGGATGTGACTGATACATTAAGTGCTCATTAAATGTTAATTACAGCTATTATTATTGTATTATTTCAATCTCATCATAGTGCTTGCTGCCTAGTATTTTTTCCAAGGTGGGGCAAGGTTATATGAGTGAAAAAATAATCCGCTGATTCTTTTTAAATGCAAAGGAAATGCATGTTTTTAACATCACAATAGGATTTCACTTCATCAGAAGCCCCAAGTAGAACATAACTAACTGTTTCAGGAAGTGGTGTGGGTAATTATAACTCAGTCTCATTGACAACTTGAAGCAAGGCCTCCGTTTTAAAGGGCTCACTTGGCATTTCATATGGCTGCCTGCTGCCCCTCTGTTCCAAGTTCAGTTTAATCTGCCATTTTGGACCCCAATAGAGATTACTGACACAGTCAAATAGACACGGCTTTCTGTTTTAAACAGATTTAAGTGTATTTTGGTACAAGCAAAAAAGTTGCACAAATATGTGATTTCTAGAACTTCAGGCTAGTGGACCAAAATCTGCTGAGTAATCACATGACCTCAGGCCAGGGAACTCTTTAGGCCACTGCAAAAAGTAACTTAAAAATAAAATTTGGCCAGATGCAATGGCTCATGCCTGTAATCCCAGCACTTTAGAAGGCCAAGGTAGGTGAATCGTCTGAGGTCAAGAGTTTGAGACTAGCCTGGACAACATGGGGAAACCCTGTCTCTACTGAAAACACAAAAATTAGCCAGGCGTGGTGGTGGACACCTGTAATCCCTGCTACTTGGGAGGCTGAGGAAGGAAAATTGCTTGAACCTGAGAGGTGGAGGTTGCAGTGAGCCAAAATTGTGCCATTGCACTCCAGCCTGGACAACATGAGTGAAACTCCATCTCAAAAAAAAATAAAAACTTAAAAAAAATGAAATTTTGCTCATGCTTATAATCCCAGCACTTTGGGAGGCTGAGGCAGGAGGATCACTGGAGCCTAGGAATTCCAGATCAGCAAAAAATAAAAATAAAAAAGTTAGCCAGGTGTGGTTGTGCAAGCCAGTGGCCCCAGCTACTTGGGAGGCTGAGATGGGAGGATCACCTGAGCCTGGGAGGTCAAGGAGGCAGTGAACTCCGATCTTGCCACTGTACTCCAGCCTGGACAACAGAGTGAGATACTTCTCAAAAAAAAAAAAAAATCAAATTTTTTTCTAGAAAGAACATTAAACTGCCTGGCTCCTTTTTGTCATTTTAATAATGTCACATGATTAGTTCACCATGCTGGAGTGAAGCCTTCCTCTCTCTAGAATGTGAACCTGCAGTCACGACCCTGCTGTGACCAGGGAAGCATGTGGCCTTATGTGTGCCACGGGGATTATACACGAGTTCCCTGGAAGATTTCCCCTGTGAACAAAAGCAGAAACCCACCAAGAGGACAAAGAAGTTAGATTCATGACCCACAAAAGGGGAGACTGAGCCTGAGACGTGTGTGTAAACAGAGTGACACCATATAAGGGGAAAGAAAGGTCAGGTGCCAGGAAGGCCAGAAAGAGTCCAGGACAAGAAGGAGAAAGGGGTTAGACTGCCAGGGTTTGGATCCTGGCTTCAATACTTACAAGCTGTGTGATTTCAAGCAAGTTAGCTGAATTATCTGTACTTCATTTTTCTCATCTGTAAAATGGAGATGAGAATAATAGTATCTGTCTCACAGGGCTATTGTGTGGATTCAACTTGTTAACATACATAACAAATTTGTCCAACCCGAAACCTGTGGGCCACATGTGGCCCACAATGGCTCTGAATGTGGCCCAAGACAAATTCATAAACTTTCTTAAAACATGATGAGATTTTTTGCAAATTTATTTTTTTTAGCTCATCAGCTATCATTATCGTCAGTGTATTTTGTGTGTGGCCCAAGACAATTCTTTTTATTCCAGTGTGGCCCAGGGAAGCCAAAAGATTGGACACCCCCTGATATATAAAGTGCTTAGAACATTGCCTAGCACGTAGTAACACTGTATGAGTGTTAGCTATGTTTATCAATATTTGCGATGATTAACATATCGATAATGGATCAATAGGTGCAGCTAACCACCATGACACGTGTTTACCTATGCAACAAACCTGCACATCCTGCATATGTATCCTAGAACTTACAATTAAATTTAATTTAATTTTTAAAAATACCGAAATGCTTTGCAATGTACAAAGCAATATGCAAATGTAAGGCATTGTGCTGGATTGATCAGTGTATGTGTTTGCTAAGGCTGCCCTAATGAAGTACCACAGACTGAGTGGCTTAAACAACAGAAATGTATTTCCTCATAGTTCTGGAGGCCGGAAGTCTGAGATCAAGGTGTCAGTAGGGCTGATTTCTTCTAGGATCTCTCTCCTTGGCTTGTAGATGACCATCTTCTTAATGTGTCTTCACATGGTCTTTCCTCTGTGCCTGTCTGTGCCCTAATCAACTCTTCATATAAGGATACCAATCATATTGGATGAGGGCCCATCCTATGAACCTCATCCAACTTTAATCACTTCTTTGCAGATCCTGTCTTCAAACATAGTCACATTCTGAGGTACTGGGGGTTAGGACTTCAACATATGAATTTGGGAAGATAAGGAGCACAAGTCAGCCCCTAACGATTGGTTATCATTTTGGTTTAGCAGGAACTGTATTACCCTCATCTAAATGTTCCTGGTGACAGTTCGCCAAAAGGTATGGAGATTTTAGAGACAGAACAGCTGCAGCCACTGTTCTCTGGAGGTCATGGTGGTTAGTACAAGTGGCAGACAGACTCAAAGATGTCGGGGAGATCCAGCTTCTCTTGGCTCTCCTCTGCTCTCCAGCCCTTCTTCCAGATTCCTGACCCTGTTGACCAGCAGTGGCCCTAAGCCAATCATCAGATATTAGGCTGAGGACTCGGAGACGTTTCACATCCCCCTCACCATCACACTTCAGTGGCTGGATGTGCCTGGCTCCTCAGATTGACCAACAGCTGCCCTTCACCTCCCACAGCTGCACAAAATCTAGCCATGAGGTACATCTCTTATCCTATCACACTCAGAGTGACTCTGCTTCCATGATTGGACCTGGATTCTAGATAGCCAGAATAATATTTAATAATAATGTTACTATTATTTCTTTTAGACATGCTATTACTGAACCAGAAAGGAGTCTCTGCTTCACTGATAAGCATGTATTTGAAGTTCTAATGATCTCAAGCAGGGGCTCATTCCAAAGTCCTCTGAATTTGTTCTCCTGCTGCCATCTCTCCAATATGCCCCACATTCTTGAATCACATTTACATCATCAAGCAATGGTCAAGGGAAGTCCCAAGATGACAGCTGAGTAGCAGGCCTGGAGGGCAACACGTTCAGACTAGAGCAAGAGAACAAAGAAATGGAGGGTTCCCAGACAGTGGTGTCCAGGAAAACAAAATGGAACAAATGCACTCAAAGCATGGGAAACATTAGAGGGTGGTTTACCATGCCACTGGGTCACCGTGAAAAAAAAAAAAAAAAATTAGTAATGAGGCATAGAAAATTATACAATTTTTAAAAAGTCATTACAGTTGCCTTCCTTATCCATGGGGAATATGTTCTAAGACCCTCAGTGGATGCCTGAAACCACAAATAGTACAGAACCTGATTGCCGTCAATCATAATACATTTCTGTTCATGTCTCCAATCCACAAATTTAATTCCTTTTCCATCTTAACTAAGCACTTTTGCACTGTGGCTGTAACTTTTTCCGTTTCATGTGTGACAGCAAAACTAGCATGAGTTTGTTTTTCCTTCTTCACAATTTGATGGATAAAATATTTGTTCTTATCTTAGATCTTAGCAACCTCAGCAAATGGTATTTTTTACTTTCCTTATTAAAACTTTCACCTTTTTACTTGGAGGAAGCACTTCTCAGCTTGCTTTCTTTGGCATATCCAAATTGTCAGCATCACAACTTTTTTTTTTTTTTGAGGTGGAGTCTTGCTTTGTTGCCCAGGCTGGAGTGCAGTGGTACGATCTCAGCTCATTGCACCCCTTTGTCTCCTAGGTTTAAGCAATTCTCCTGCCTCAGCCTCCCAAGTAGCTGGAATTACAGGTGCATGCCACCATGCCCAGCTAATTTTTGTATTTTTAGTAGAGACAGGGTTTCACCATGGTGGCCAGGCTGGTCTCGAACTCCTGACCTCAGGTGATCCACCTGCCTCGGCCTCCCAAAGCAGCATCAAAACTCTTGCACTTATGGCCATATCAAGTAAAATCAGATTTACCTGGATGCAAGCACTGTGGTACTGTGACAGTGAATCTGATAGCTGAGCCGGCTACTAAGTGACTAATGGGCAGGGAGTATAGAAAGCATGGAGATGCTGGGCAAAGGAATGATTCACGTCCAGGGCAGAATGGAGGAACATGGTTTGAGATTTCATCACAGTACTCAGAAGGGCATGCAATTTAAAACACATGAGTTGTTATGCAGCCATAAAAAAGAACAAAATCATGTTCTTTGCAGGAACATGGATGGAGCTGGAGGCCATTATCTTTAGCAAATGAATGCGGGAACAGAAAACCAAATACCACGTGTTCTCACTTATAAGTGGGAGCTAAATGATAAGAACACATGGACACATGGGAAGAACAACAGACACTAGGGCTTACCAGAGGTGGGAGGCTGGGAGGAGGGAAAGGATCAGAAAAAGTAATGAATGGGTACTAGGCTATTGATGACAAAACAGTCTATACAACGAACCCTCATAACACAAGTTTACCTATATAACAAACCTGTATATGTACCCCTGAACTTAAAATAAAAGTTAAATTTTTAAAAATAGGCAGAGGACATGAACAGACACTTCTCAAAAGAAGACATACAAGTGGCCAACAAACATACAAAAAATGCTCAACATCACTCATCATCGGAGAAATGCAAATCAAAACCACAAAGAGACACCATCTCACAACAGTAAGAATGACTGTTATGAAAAACTCAAAAAACAACAGATGCTGGTAAGGCTGTGGAGAAAAAGGAATGCTTGTACACTGTAAGTGGGAATGCAAACTAATTCAGTGATTGTGGAAAGCAGTTTGGAGATTTCTCAATGAACTTAGAATTACCATTTAACCAGGCAATCCCACCACTGGGTGTATACCCAAAGGAAAATAGTTTATTCTATCAAAAAGACACATTCACCCATGTTCATTGCAGCACTATTTACAATAGTGAAGACTTGGAATCAACCTAGGTGTCCATCAGCAGTGGATTAGATGAAGAAAATATGGTACACATACATCATGAAATACTACACAACCATAAAAAGAACGAAATTATATCCTTTGCAGCAATGTGGATAGAACTGGAGTGCATTATCCTAAGTGAATGAACACAGGAACAAAAAAACCAAATACGGCATGTTCTGACTTATAAGTGGGAGCTAAACCCTGAATACCGTGGGAACAATAGACGGTGGGGACCACTAAGATGGTGGAGGGAGAGCAGAGGATGTGAGCTGAAGAACCACCTGATGGGTACTACGCTTACTGCCTGGGTGATGGGATCACTGGGAATTCAAGCCTCAGTGTCATATATATACCCATACAACAAACCTGTGCATGTACCTTTTAATCAATAATAAAAGTTGAAATTATTTTTTAAATAAATAAATAAAACAGTTGAGTTGTTTATTTCTGTAACTTTTAATGTAATACTTTCAGAGCACATTGGACTGTGGGTAACAGAAAGCAAAATCCCAGAGAGCAAAATTGTGGATAAAAATTGGGAACTACTGCATTAATTCCATGACATACAGAAAATCATACTAGAAAAAATATCATCAAATTACACTACTATATTCAAAGGTGAAGACTACTTAGGCATAAGAATATACAATGTCATGACTACTTACAGAATATTAAGCTGTGAAGAAGCACTGGAGAAAATGGGGAAGGGGCTGACCTAGCAGGGCAGAGGTCACGAAAGTGTGTTTCAGGCTGTAGCAGGCAGCCTATGTGGACAACACCTTAAAGAAGGCAGACTCCAAATGGGTAGCTGAGAAGCGCAGCAGTAACTCTCAGGGCATGTTGGACAAGGAAGATTTTGGGGAGATGCAGGAGAGAGGAAAGCTGAAAGCAGAAAAGCAGATAACCAAAGAGTATTTGAGAGGGCTAAGAGGATGGACTTAAAGCCCAAATGGAAGATCAGGGTTTTGATAGGAACAGGGATGTGTGTTTCATTACATCAAGTGGGAAAAAGACAGATCCAGGGACAAGAAGGCTTGTGTGTCTGGGTTGAGAGGAGAATGATTTCCTTTCCCCTCATCTCCATCTCCACTTCCTTAGGTATGGAGTCTCAGTGCAATTTCTTAGAGCTGCCTCTTTTCCCTACTAATTGGGGAGGTCATAGGGGAGTAGAGGAAGCTTAGGTTGATGATGGGGAGATCGTAAACCAAGGCAGAGATGAGCCAACTCATTGGAGTCACACAGCTAAATAGTGACAAAGCCAGTACTAGAATCAAACTGGATCCTAGCTTACTACTCTTTCACTACCAAATTACCATGTAATATTGAACAGATGGAAGTGATTAAGGTTTAGAGCCGTTGCAAAGACTCACACAAGCCGAGTTACATGAAATAAGGAACCAAGCAGAAATACAGCTGAGATGTTTAAACTTCACTTCACAGGAAGGGGTAATTTTACCCGCTGTGAGACCATGATTAGATCAGGGTGGGTTGAACTGAACTGTAAATTTTTCAAGGCACTGCCTTTGCTGTTCTCTAATCCAGCAGGACTGGGAGAAGCCCTCACTGTATTAGGTGGCACTCAGGGGATAGGACAGAGATAAATGTCAGCCAGTAGTATTTACCAGTAAATTTACCCAAATTAACTCTTTAAATTACACAGATCCTCTGGCAATCTTTGCCCTACTCCATTCAGAAGTACTCATTAAATAGGCTGAAATGTAAACAGTACCTAAGAATAACAGGTATTGTTCCACTTCCATGCATATGGGGTCCCTGGCATTTGTAACTTCAATTAGAAGAGGTTTTCTTCAAAATATACTTTCCATAAACTTCTCTGTCATGCCATTCATGTGTCTCTTGTTTCATTTGCAGCAAAAGTCTTTCATTGCTGTGTATTTGAATTTCCAACATATCTTGGACCTTGGTGTTTATTTTGATTGACATTTGGTTATCTGTCATGCAAGTATTATTTTTCCCTCAACATCACCGAGTGTGATATATGTGTGATATATGTTTCATTATGAATGTTGGCATTGGTCAGGTAGGTTGGTTTTGCTGTTACATAACTTTGAGGGTTATTTGTTGAGGGCAATTTGTTAATGCCCACATTGACAAGTTACCATCAGGTTATGCTAATTTGCAGTATCCTTTGCAATTAAAATCCTTCTGGCTGAATATTTAGCATTTATAATTAATGTGATTTTTAAATATTCAACCAATGTTCACTTTTCTCACTAAGGTTGAACCCCAGTGCCCTGCCCCATAGCCCAGGACAGAGCTCCTGGGCCAGGGGAGATCCGGAAGAACCCCATGGGATTCCAGATTGCCCAGGCATCAGAGGGAAAATATGCCAACTATCGAGAGGTATTCTATTAGATTACTACTCTTACTAAATTCTTATCACCTTACCTCAGACTAGATCAATATAATTATATGTCTAGGTCTCACTCTCACCTCACAGAAAGGCTCTGGAGCATCTAGGGACAAATAATATAACAGACACCAGACAGACTACCATTCCTCACCCACTTCACCAGGATTGGGTGTAATGTAACTTCCAGTGGGGAAGTGATAAGATTATAAATGCGGAAGCCTTCTCTGGTCAACCTATACCAAGAAAATGCCATCCGTATCTTTCCTTGTTATTCTGTCTCAACATCCTATGTATTCTCTTCATTGCACTCATCATGATCATTTTTGAATTTCTGTTTTACTTGTTTATTATCTATCTTCTCCACTACAATGTAGGATTCCTAAGGCCAGAAGTCACGATCATCTTGTTTCCTATAGAATCCCCAAGTGCCAGGAACAATGCCTGGTGCAGAGTAGGTACTAGATAAATATTAATTGGATGGATGGATGGATGGATGGATGGATGGATGGATGGATGGATGGAGGATGGATGGATGGATGGATGGATGGATGGATGGATGGATGAAGTAATATGCTCTCTTCTTTCACAGTGAGAATAAGATGGGGCCCAGTGAGCCCCGTGTTTAAAAGGAATCCCAGCTCTGGATAACTAGGTGGGTCTCAGGTGAGTGTAGCAGAAAAGATGACAATTGCTAACTCTTTTGATCCAACTGACACTTAAACTTGAAAGAAAAGTAACAAAACCAGATGGGGAGTTGGGGGGAAACCCAACACTACAGGGAATAAAGAAAACTTTGTAATAGAAAACTACTTTTGCCATGTCTTGGAAACCTAAATGAAACATAAAGGTGAATTGGACAAGAGATTAGGAGATATTTAACAAATACATATTGATTGACTAGTTAGCTGACAAAACAAACAAACAAAAGGTAGACATACAAATTAGACTCTAACCTGTTAGGGTGGAGTCTTCTGCACTCTTGAGGAGGATCTACCCTTGGCGTGAATCAGGGGAGAGTCCTCTTTAGGGTTCACTCCTCCACCCCCGGCCCCTGACACACACAGTTCTGTCCACATTGGATAGGTTCATGTTGACATCCTGCTAATCTCACCACCCAAGGGCTACTTTCTCCATCAGTCTGCCCACATAGTAATGTATTCCAAGAATTTGGCTTTTCTTTCCCCTATCAAAAATATTTGTACTGGATTTTATCCATTCAAAATTCTGATGATAAATAGTTAACTGAAAACCCCTCAAGAGTGGTCATTTCCATCAGGGAAAAGAATACCATAATTTTTTTCAACTTAAAAATAATAATTTATTGACCTCATCTCCCTTCTTGACACAGCTTGATCTGCTCCCCATTTCCCCGCTCCTCTTTCCAATAAAATTCATTAAACTGTGGTCTACACCTGCCATTTCCAATTTTTCTCCTCTTACTATCTCTTGAATCGACTCCAATAAGAGTTTTGTCTCAAGCATTTCACCAAAATGTCTTTCATCAAAGCCACCAGTAGCCTCCAAGTTGCTAAATCCAGAAGCTACTTTCAGTCCCCTATTTCCTTAACCTATCAGTGGCATTTGACACAATAGAGTTCCCTTATCTTTGAGATGCTTTCTTCTCTGGCCTTCCAGGACATGCCTTGTCCTAGCTTCCTTCTGGTTCATTGGTCACTCCTTCTCAGACTCCTTTGCTGATCTCATCAACCTGATCTCTCAACTCAGTCCTTGGTCCTTTTCTCTTCTTATCTGCTCTCACTTCCTCAGTGATCTCTTCCAGCCTTGGGGCTTTAATGGCCATTTACAAGCTGAGGAAGTTACATTTCCAGCCTGGATTGCACTCCTGAACTACAGATCCATGGATCCCACTGCCTAACGGATTCTTCTGCTCAGATACCTAGGCCTGCAGATTTTCCTCCCAAATCTGCTGTTTTCACAGTCTTCCCCACATGAATAATGGTAATTCCACTCTTCCAGATGTTCAGACTCAAAAACCTCAATGTCCCCCTTGGTTGCTTTTCTTTTCCCATTTCATATCCCACAACCAAACACCAGTAAATTCTTTGGACTATATTTTTCAAAATATATTCAAATTTAGATCATTTTTTTTTTACCACCTCTTTGGTTCCAACCTCTTTGGTTTCAATACCTCTCACCCTGATTAGAATAGAAATTTTCTAATGAGTCCTCCTGCCTCTGTCCTTGCCACCTACAGTCTATTCTCAAAACAGCAACTATGGGATCCTTGCAAGAGAAGGTCAGATGACATTACCCTTCTTTTCAGAACCTTCCTATGGTCTCATATCTCACTCAGAACAAAAGCCAGAGTCCTTACAATAGCCTGCCCAACCTACACAACCTGGCCCCTGTTGTCTCTCTGCTCATCTCTCACTGTTTTTCTCGTCATCACTTCGCTAGCCATCTGGGCTTCATGCCAGGCATGTTCCCACAGCCTTAGCACCTACTGTTCTGCTCGCTTGCTGCTCTTCTCCCAGACTGCCTTGAGGCTTCCTCCTGTATCTCCTTCAAGGCTTTACTCAAATTTCATCTTCTTAACTGAGGCCTTCTCTGACTACTCTATCTCAAATAACCACGTCTCCTCTCCTACCATCTCATTCTTCCCCTCTGCTCTATGTTTTTCTCCACAGAACTTATTACCATCTATTTTATAGTTTTGTTATATTGTCTTCTTCCCACATTATAGTGTAGGCTCCATTAGGACCGAAGTTTCATCTCGTTTGTTCACTGTTTTATCCCCAGTGCCCAAAACAGTGGTAAGCAATCAATACACCAATATATATTTGTTGAAGCAATGGAAAAGTCATTCTGCCCCAATGAGTTCATGATTTCTAGAATTCTAATGGGAACAGCCTAGACTCAATTCATTTCCCCAATCACAGTTGTCTAACCCAAAGGAGTAACACAAATGAAGGGATATCAGACCACATAGAATGAGCCTATAGCACCAAACAGCCTAGTAAAGAGATATGTTGGGGTGGCTGGGCTCTTGTGGTACCCCTCAAATTATACTGCATTGTTGACTGCTATGTGAGCATGTGAGCCACATGCACAATATGAGTCACAAGAGTGATATGACTGCCAAAAAAAAAATACAATTGTTGACTACATTAATGGTGATATGTTTGAATGAGTATCATACTCCCATTGTTTTCTGGTCTACTCATACCCCATTGGGAGTGCTGTGTTCAACTTTGGGAGTTATTTTTCAAGAGGAATATTGTTCAGGAAAACCAAACAGAATAGTGAAGTAGCTAACCAGGATATATGAAAATAAAACAATTGAGGTGACCAAAGGTACTCGGGATTACATTACATTTAAGGATGGTCTAAAAAGGTACACCATCCTGCCACTACTCTCCTCCTCTGTCCATGGAAGACATTAATAATCAATCGTTAGTCTCTTCCTGTTGCCCAGCTCATAGCCCTCCAGGCAAACACTATGCACTCTATTGGATTGGACAACTAAGATGAATTTTATTCATTATTCCAGCTTTAAGGCAGGTATAATTTTCTCATTGGAATATTTTAATGAGGCCAGTCACAGTAGCTCATGCCTGTAATCCCAGCGTTTTGGGAAGCCGAGGTGGGCAGATCATTTGAGGCCAGGGGTTCAAGACCAGCCTGGCCAACATGGCAAAACCCTGTCTCCACTAAAACTACAAAAATTAGCCAGGCGTGGTGGTGGGCGCCTGTAATCTCAGCTACTCAGGAGGCTGAGGCAGGAGAATCACTTAAACCTGGGAGGCAGAGGTTGCAGTGAGCCAAGATGGCAACACTGCACTCCAGCCTGGGCAACAAAGCAAGACTCTGTCTCAAAAAAAAAAAAAAGAAAGAAAAGAAAAGAAAAAGAAAGAAAAGAAAGGTAAAAAAGAAATATTTGAGTCTGTATGCTATGAAAAAAAAAAAAAAAAAAAACTAAACAAACTAGTCCCATCTAGTTCTAGGGGGTAAAACTAGAACCTCTGAGTTGTAAAAATTCAGGATGAAGAAGAATGTTCTAATGGTAATAACTGTCCAAAGTGAGGTATTGAAAGGTAGGAAGTCTGGAAGACCACCTGCGAAGGAGCAGTGGATGAAATCTCCTATCTTAGGTGGGAGATTGGACTGGATAACCTCTAAACCTCATCCAGCCCTAAAATTCTTCAGATCTTTTCCTACTTGGCTCTGCTAGGCAGGGGAGGTGGCTGGCAAAGAAAGTCTGCAAAGCAAAACCATTCACCTTTAAATTTCAGTTATCTCACTGAAGAAGATAACAGAAAAACAGAATAAAAGAGATGATGGATTCAGCACAAAGAGATAAAGTGATTATATCTAAGTTGAATAATAATGGAAACAAAAATCGTTTCGTTAGCTTTTGGACACTCTTGTCTTCCATTTTTCTTAGTTATTCCTTATTCCCACATTCTTTAACCTCATGCCCTAATCTTTTTGGTGAGAAGCCAATTAACTCTGTAAAAACTCTGGCTGCTGATGCCAGAAGCGTGGCTCACTGTGTTCCAAGACTTGGTAATTCCTTCCCTAATGACATAGCAGAAACTCTGTCGCCACAGTTAAGAGCAGGCTAGAGACAATTACTATATTTAAGCTGTGCTTTGCAGGTTATCATACCCACATCTGCAAGCTATTCCCTTTGTAAGGCATTTGGAGTCATTTGCCACAGAAAACTCATTGCAAAGGGCCAGCAAGCAACTACATGAGGACCAAGGACTGAGATTTATTCCATGTGGCCAGCAAAAGAGAGACGCATAACTTTCAGCGACTCCAAACCCACTCCTGCTTCCTGGAGCCAGGCACCTCTTATCGAAACAGGAAATCTCTAGAGAGGGGTCCAAAGAAAGGCTGGTGAGGAACAAATGCTCTAGCAGTCACCCACCCACTGGTCTGTGAAGGGACAGAGACCAATCCAGCAAGCTGGTCAGCTGGAAGGTTACTCGCTGAACAATCTCCCGGAAAGCACAGGACTCCTGCACAGGATGGCATTATCTAAAGAAATCACAGGACATGCTTGATCCTTCTGAATACAGAACTGCTGACATTCATGTCATGGAACAATTCATGGCCTGGAGTTCACAGCTGCTCTGGGCCTTGGCCCCTTCGTCTTTAAAATGGGGATATCACTGCTTAAACTTCACTGCTCTGGGGGTAATGGAAAGATTAAAGTAATAGATGTGAAAGCACTTTCAAAAGCATTTTAAGAATTATCCAAATGTCACTATTGTTCTTATGAGTATTAGTATTATTTTGAGCCTGTAATGATAATTACCTATAAGATTTCATATAGGGATGATTATCCTAAAACCAAGATGAAATCAAGGCCAGTGTCACTCTAATGCTTTTGCATAGGACCTTTGACTGAGTTCATCTTTTCTGAGTTCATACCGTTCTACGTTTTTCTAGAATTTTCAGTCCGTCAGTTGGTGAATTCTTTCAATCATCACCTAAATATTGAATCAACTATCGTTTGAAAAAGTGTGTCAGTTATTCAGGACAGGTGCTTAGGCAAAGGCCTCTTACATAGAAAAATTACACTTCTGTCTGCTGACCACTAGGACTCCCACTTTGAATTTCATCCCATCTTACCCCTTGCCTACCTGCCTACCTCATCCCCATCCTCTCTCTCCTAGCAAGTTAGACCTAATTAGATGTACCCATGTTTTGTCACACCTACCAAATAGATAAGTCTGCAAGATACATAGATACCTCCATTTTTAATTGACTGATTATTCTAGTAGTTTATTGAAAACATCTAAGTCTTTGTTTTCATTTGCATTCATCTGTATGAATTTTAATTTTACCCCAGAGGTACACAGAATAACATAAAAAATTAAACTATTTAACAAGTACTTAGAAACAAACAGCGAGCCCGTACATAGGACAGGGAAAATAAGTGAGAAAGCAGGATTGAACCACTGGTAAAAGAGATATTTATAGATATCATTTAGTATAACATTGACGCCGCCAATTACCATGTGTGTATTGACTACATTTGTGTCAAGGGAACTGTTCTCAGAGATTTTCCAAGATTTCCCAATACAATAAATTAACTATTCTAGAACATAATTGGTTTTATGCCTGTGAGATACAATCTTGCAATATTTATTGAGTGTTAGGCTCTTTACTTTTTATGTTCACTATAGTCATGGAATTGTAACAAACACCAAATGAAACTGAACACTAACACGTTTCCTAAAGTAGTTTAACAACTAAGAAATGACAAATCTCTGCATTATCTTCAGACACTTAAGCTAACCCTACTTTCACTTTATAGGACCAAATAGAACATACAATTCTAATTTGTGCTGCATTGAATGTATCATAAGAACATATATATGCTAATATATGTTATCACAATAAATTGGAAGAGAAAAAATTGAATCAGACACAGCAAGTAGACAAATTTACAACATCTAATCCATCACTTTAAACCTCCTTATTTTGCTTCCTATTACAAGCATGGTTGGTGTGGAACTTGATATAACAATGTAAGGTTATGATAAATGTATCTTCGTGTATGTGTTTCACATTGATTACTCTAAATAGCAAATAAATCACACAGCATTAACCAAGAAAGGATAAAACCTTTGAAGATATAGAATGAGACACATATGTATTAAAGAACTATGATTCCAGCAATCAGTCACTAAATATTTAGTTTCTTTTTCCTGTTTTTTTTTCCTACCCCTTCCAATCCCTCATTCAGCTCTGGTCAGGATCTTAAAACTTACAGGAACTCTATATAAATAGCTAGTCCCCAGGTCCATAGAAATCCATAAAGGTGGTGATAAAGACTCATAAACTATTTTCAGTATTTCAAAAATTCTAACAGATATTATCTATTTTCTATAGATCTGAGTGGTAGTTGTAGATGTTTTTTGTAAATAAAATATTTGAAACAAATAATCAACAACTTCTCAGTAAATGTTTCTAGGTAAATTTGTGAAAAGATAGGATCCGTGTACATGGAAAATACTCCCAAAAAGAAAATACTCCTGAAGCACTCCTGCATTGGTGTTGAAAACTTTGGAAACTTCTCAAGTAGCAACTTCTTGAGAGTGCATTGTGGAGGAGATAAGAAACAAGAATTATCGCAGGCTGATTTGACCTTTTGATACAAGGAATTCCTATCTTCCTGAGAGGGCTATTCATGTACTTCCTTAGTTCTTTCTCACTCTCATCCAGGAGCAAACTCACTGGCAATAGCTATATAAATAAAATGATAACCTGCATACGGATACTCAAGTAAATTTTCAGAGGTAATCTAAAAAATGTGAAAATGAAAATGATCATATCTTGTCTGATATAAAACATGAGCCCTTGGCATGTTGTTTGTAGAACATGAAGAAAATCTCGGAAATAAACTATTACGGAAGTATGGCTCCTGAAGAGCAGTACCTTTAAAAGAAACTGTTAAAAATTATGCATTCCTTATCATTTTTGAAGAATCCAAGGTTTTCTTTATAAAGGAAAGGATAGCTTGCCATGGTACCTGAGGGAAAAGTAAGAGTCAGGCCCTAAAATAAAATCAAAGAAGCCACCAGTTCAGGCTTCTAACTGGAGTCTAGGCTAGTTTGCTTGATCAACAATGATTATTCCCGATGTTAAAAGTCTATATTTTTGAGCACCAATCATGTACTAATATAAGTTTCAGAACTATAAAGATGAATATATTATGATCCATACCACCAAAGAGCTTACAGTATAACAAAGAATGTGCTAAATAAGTATCATTGAACACGTGTCTATTGAACACCTGCTAGGCACCAGACAATGTTCTAGGTGCTGGGACACAGCAGATCAAAGCAGACACAAATCCCACCTCTTGTGCATCTTATTTTGTAGTGTGAAGCTTGCTATGATAAAGATATACCCACGGTGCTATGGGAGTAAGAGGTTGAGCTAACTAATCCAGATTTGGAGTCTGGAGCTAGAGTAGATTCAAATTTCTGATATCAATTCCTCCTAAGGCACAACAATCCCTCCCTCCCACCCCAGTCACAGCGTAAAGCCTCAACATGTTGAGATATCATTGGACACTTTTAGAAAAGTAAGTTATAGTGAATAAAAAATAGGTGTTATACATTTTATGACATGCTTTGAAGTATTTGATCAAGTTAGGTCCAGGAATCACTGTCTACAGCTGTTATCTCAACACATACTATTTAATCCATCCAATTGAATGTGACCTTTTCACAACTTTTTAGAAATCTAGAAATATGAAAATGTATTTGTTCTCACCATTCTTATCTTCCTGAAGGACAGAGGGAGCCTCAGCAGTATCACCATGCTTCAATTTCCCATAAAACCAGGATATTGGGAGGATCATGGCTGTGATTCTTCCAAGGTCATACTTCCTGAGTTTTTCAAAGATTATGCGTAATCTAACATGATATTGTTTCTATGTCCAAACATTTATATTTACACTTTTATATATGCATGCATGTAAATTAATTCGATATTTGAGAGCTACACATATCATATCATTAGCAGTGATTGGCTCTGGAGTATACAAATAAAATGGGGAAACAAAGTAGAGTATTTTAATTTTTAAATGATTACATAGTTATATATTATTTGTGTGATTTTTAAATGACTTTATTAAGGTATGATCGACATAGAAAAAGCTGTATATATAATGCATGCACAACTTGATAAGTTTGGAGATAAATATATGCCCATGAAACCATGATCATAATTTATGCCATAACCTATCCATCATTTTCAGAAGTTTCCTTTCACCTTCTTAGTTTTTATCATTATTGTGATAAAAACACCTAACATAAAGTATATCTTCTTTAAAAACTTTTATGTATAAAATACAGTATTGTTGGTTGGGCATGGTGGCTCACACCTGTAATCTCAGCACTTTGGGAGTCCAATGTGGGAGGATCACTGGAGTCCTGGAGTTCGAAACCAGCCTGGACAATATCGCAAGACTCCGTCTGTATTTATAATATATTAAATACTTAAAAAGTAAGAATACAGTATTGTTAATTATGCTGTACTGTAGATCTCTATGACCAAGCTCACCTACAAATAACACTTTTTTAAAAAATAACACAATAAAATAATCCTAATTCCTTCCTCTCATCCCTTGTATCATTGCTTCACTTATTTTAGTTATATATATGCATATATATGCATATATGCACACAGAAGATATACATAAGCATGCAGAATCACATACATTGTTGCCATTATTATTTTGAACAGATATCTGTTAGATCAATTAAAAGTAAGAAAAATAAAGTTTTTCTTTTTTTTTTTTATTTTTTTGAGACGGAGTTCCGCTCTTGTTGCCCAGGTTGGAGTGCCGTGGTGCAATCTCGGCTCATCACAACCTCCACCTCTCAGGTTCAAGCGATTCTCCTGCCTCAGCCTCCCAAGCAGCTGGGACTCCAGGCATGCACCACCACACCCGGCTAATTGTGTATTTTCAGTAGAGACAGGGTTTCTCCATGTTGGTCAGGCTGGTCTCGAACTCCCAACCTCAGGTGATCCACCCGCCTCGACCTCCCACACAGTTTTTATTTTACCTTCAACCACATCTTCTTCAATGCTCTTCCTTTTTTTGTGTAGATCCAAGTTGTAGACCTATATTATGTTCCTTCTCTCTGAATAATTTCTTTTAACATTTCTTGCAAGGCACGTTTACTGGGAACAAATTCCCTCAGCAAATTCCCATTTTGTACGAGAAAGTTTTTTGGTTTTTTTTTTTCACTTTTGAAGGACAATTTTTCAGGGTGCAAAATTCTAGGTTGAGTTGTGTGTGTGTGTGTGTGTGTGTGTGTGTGTGTGTGTGTTTCTTTATGCTTTAAACATTTTACTCCACTCTCTTCTTGCACATGTGTTTTCTGAGCTGTCAGATGTAATTCTTTGCTTCTCCATACATCAGGAGATTTTTTCCTCTGACTTCTTTCAATCTTTACCTTGATTTAACAATAATATACCTAGTGTCATTTTTTGGTTTTGTTTTTTGTTTGTTACTTTTGTGGGTATTTTTTGAACATTCATCTTGCTTGGTATTCTATGAGCTTCCTAGATTTGTGATTTGGTGTCTGACACTAATTTGGGGAAATTCTCAGTCATTATTGCTCCAAACATTCCTTCTATTGCTTTCTTCCCTTCTCTCTTCTGGTGTTTCCTTCTCTCTTCTGGTAAATCCTCCTGGTACTTCCATTATGCATATGTCACAACTTCTATAGCAGTTCCATAGTTCTAGAATATTCTGCTCTGTTTCTTCTAACTCTTTGCTCTTTTTGCTTTCCAGGAGGTTTCCATTGAAATATCCTTAAGCTCAGAGATTCTTTCCTTAGCCATGTCCAGGCATTCTTCAGTTTATTACAGTGGTTTTTTGTTTCCTTGTTTGTTTGGTTTTTGAGATAGAGTTTCACTCTTGTCACCAGGCTGGAGTGCAATGGCATGATCTTGGTTCACTCAACCTATGCCTCTTGGGTTCAAGCTATTCTCCTTCCTCAGCCTCCCAAGTAGCTGGGATTATAGACGCCTGCCATCATGCCCGGCTAATTTTTGAATTTTTAGTAGAGACAGGGTTTCGCCATGTTGGCCAGGCTGGTCTCAAACTGCTACCTCAGCCCATCTCAGACTCCTAAAGTGCTGAGATTACAGGTGTGAGCCACTGCACCTGGCCATTACAGTGTTTTTTATCTCTAGTATTTATTGTTGGTTCTTTCTTAGGATTTACCCCTTTGCTTACACTGATGCTATAGTTCAAATGTTGGTACCCGCCAAAATTCATCTATTGTTACTTAGTACTCAGTGTGATAGTATTAAGAGCCTTTTAGCAAGTAACTAAGTAATGAGGACCCCACCCTCATGAGTAGATTAGTGCCCTTATAAAAGAGGTTGGAGGAACCTAGCAAGGCAGGCCAACATTGAAATTCAGGAAATACAGAGAACACCACAAAGATACTCCTCGAGAAGAGCAATCCCAAGACACATAATTGTCAGAGTCACCAAGGTTGAAATGAAGGAAAAAATATTAAGGGCAGTCAGAGAGAAAGGTCGGGTTACCCACAAAGGGAAGCCCATCAGACTAACAGCGGATCTTTCAGCAGAAACTCTACAAGCCAGAAGACAGTGGGGACCAATATTCAACATTCTTAAAGAAAATAATTTTCAACGCAGAATTTCATATCCAGCCAAACTAAGCTTCATCAGTGAAGAAGAAATAAAATGCTTTATAGACAAGCAAATGCTGAGAGATTTTGTCACCACCAGGCCTGCCTTACAAGAGCTCCTGAAGGAAGCACTAAGCGTGGAAAGGAACAACTGGTACCAGCCACTGCAAAAACACACCAAATTGTATAGACCATCAATGCTGGGAAGAAACTATATCAATTAACGTGCAAAATAACCAGCTAACATCATAATGACTGGATCAAATTCACACATAACAATATTAACCTTAAATGTAAATGGGCTAAATACCCCAAATAAAAGACACAGACTGGCAAATTGGATAAAGAGTCAAGACCCATCAGTGTGCTGTATTCAGGAGACCCATCTCATGTGCAGAGACACATGTAGGCTCAAAATAAAGGGATGGAGGAAGACCTACCAAGCAAATGGAAAACAAACAAAAAGCAGGGTTTACAAGCCTAGTCTCTGATAAAACAGATTTTAAACCAACAAAGATCAAAAGAGATAAAGAAGGCCATTACATAATGGTAAAGGGATCAATTCAACAAGAAGAGCTAGCTATCCTAAATATATATGCACCCAATATAGGAGCACCCAGATTCATAAGGCAAGTCATTAGAGACCTACGAAGAGACTTAGACTCCCACAAAATAATAATGGGAGACTTTAACACCCCACTGTCAACATTAGAGAGATCAATGAGACAGAAAGTGAACAAGGATATCCAGGACTTGAACTCAGCTCTGCACCAAGCAAACCTAATAGACATCTACAGAACTCTCCACCCAAAATCAACAGAATATACATTCTTCTTCTCAGCACCACATCACACTTATTCCAAAATTGACCACATAGTTGAAAGTAAAGCACTCCTCAGCAAATGTAAAAGAATAGAAACTATAACAAACTGTCTCTCAGACCACAGTGCAATCAAATTAGAACTCAGGATTAAGAAATTCACTCAAAACCACACAACTACATGGAAACTGAGCAACCTGTTCCTAAGTGACTACTGGGTAAATAACGAAATGAAGGCAGAAATAAAGACGTTCTTTGAAACCAATGAGAACAAAAACACAACATGACAGAATCTCTGGGACACATTTAAAGCAGTGTGTGAGGGAAATTTATAGCACTAAATGCCCACAAGAGAAAGCAGGAAAGATCTAAAATCAACATCACTATTAAAAGAACTAGAGACACAAGAACAAACACATTCAAAAGCTTGCAGAAGGCAAGAAATAACTAAGATCAGAGCAGAACTGAAGGAGATAGAGACACAAAAAACCCTTCAAAAAACTCAATGAATCCAGGAACTGGTTTTTTGAAAATATCAACAAAATTGATAGACTGCTAGCAAAACTAATAAAGAAGAAACCAGAGAAGAGTCAAATAGATGCAATAAAAAATGATGAAGGGAATATCACCACCAATCCCACAAAAATACAAACTACCATCAGAGAATACTATAAACACCTCTATGCAAATAAACTAGAAAATCTAGAAGAAATGGATAAACTCCTGGACACATACACCTTCCCAATACTAAACCAGGAAGAAGTTGAATCCCTGAATAGACCAATAACAGGCTCTGAAATTGAGGCAATAATTAGTAGCCTACCAACCAAAAAAAGTCGAGGACCAGACGGATTCACAGCCACATTCTATCAGAGGTACAAAGAGGACCTGATACCATTCCTTCTGAAACTATTCCAATCAACAGAAAAAGAGGGAATCCTCCCTAACTCATTTTATGAGGCCAGCATCATCCTGATACCAAAGCCTGGCAGAGATTTTTTAAAAAAAAGAAAAAAGAAAGAGAGAATTTTAGACCAATATCCCTGATAAACATCGATGCAAAAATCCTCAATAAAATACTGGCAAACTGAATCCAGCAACACATCAAAAAGTTTATCCACCACGATCAAGTTGGCTTCATCCCTGGGATGCAACGCTGGTTCAACATATGAAATCAATAAACGTAATCCATCATATAAACAGAACCAAAGACAAAAACCACATGATTATCTCAATAGATGCAGAAAAGACCTTCGACAAAATTCAACAGCCCTTCATGCTAAAAGCTCTCAATAACCTAGGTACTGCTGAGATGTATCTCAAAATAATAAGAACTATTTATGACAAACCCACAGCCAATATCATACTGAATGGGCAAACACTGGAAGCATTCCCTTTGAAAACTGGCACAAAACAGGGATGCCCTCTCTTGCCACTCCTATTCAACATAGTGTTAGAAGTTCTGGCCAGGGAAATCAGGCAGGAGAAAGAAATAAAGGGTATTCAATTAGGAAAAGAAGAAGTCAAATTGTCCCTGTTTGCAGATGATATGATTGTATATTTAGAAAACCCCATCATCTCAGCCCAAAATCTCCTTAAGCTGATAAGCAGTTTCAGCAAAGTCTCAGGATACAAAATCAATGTGCAAAAATCACAAGCATCCCTATACACCAATAACAGACAAACAGAGAGCCAAATCATGAATGAACTCCCATTCACAATTGCTACAAAGAGAATAAAATACCTAGGAACCCAACTTACAAGGGATGTGAAGGACCTCTTCAAGGAGAACTACAAACCATTGCTCAATGAAATAAAAGAGAACACAAACAAATGGAAGAACATTCCATGCTCATGGATAAAAAGAATCAATATCATGAAAATGGCCATACTGCCCAAAGTAATTTATAGATTTAATACCTGCCCCATCAAGCTACCAATTACTTTCTTCACAGAATTGGAAAAAAATACTTTAAAGTTCATATGGAACCAAAAAAGAGGCTGCATTGCCAAGACAATCCTAAGTCAAAAGAACAAAGCTGGAGGCATCATGCTACCTGACTTCAAACTATACTACAAGGCTACAGTAACCAAAACAGCATAGTACTGGTACTAAAACAGAGATATAGACCAATGGAACAGAATAGAGCCCTCAGAAATAATACCACACATCTACAGCCATCTGATCTTTGACAAACCTGACAAAAACAAGAAATGGGGAAAGGATTCCCTATTTAATAAATGGTGCTGGGAAAACTGGCTAGCCATATGTAGGAAGCTGAAACTGGATCCCTTCCTTACACCTTATACAAAAATTAATGCAAGATGGATTAAAGACTTAAATGTTAGACCTAAAACTATCAAAACCCTAGAAGAAAACCTAGTCAATACCATTCAGGACATAGGCATGGACACAGACTTCATGACTAAAACACCAAAATCAATAGCCACAAAAGCCAAAATTGGCAAATGGGATCTAAATAAACTAAAGAGCTTCTGCACAGCAAAAGAAACTACCATCAGAGTGAACAGGCAACCTACAGAATGGGAGAAAATTTTTTTAATCTACCCATCTGACAAAGGGCTAATATCCACAATCTACAAAGAACTTAAACAAATTTATAAGGAAAAAAAATCAAACAACCCCATCAAAAAGTGGGCAAAATATATGAACAGACACTTCTCAAAAGAAGACATTTATGCAGCCAACAGACACATGAAAAAATGCTCTTCATCACTGGCCATCAGAGAAATGAAAATCAAAACCACAATGAGATACCATCTCATGCCAGTTAGAATGGCAATCATTAAAAAGTCAGGAAACAACAGGTGCTGGAGAGGATGTGGAGAAATAGGAACACTTTTACACTGTTGGTGGGAGTGTAAACTAGTTCAACCATTGTAGAAGACAGTGTGGCAATTCCTCAAGGATCTAGAACTAGAAATACCGTTTGACTCAGTGATCCCATTACTGGGTATATACCCAAAGGATTGTAAATCATGCTACTATAAAGACACACGCACAAGTGTGTTTATTGTGGCACTATTCACAATAGCAAAGACTTGGAACCAACCCAAATGTCCATCAGTGACAGACTGGATTAAGAAAATGTGGCACATATACACCATGGAATACTATGCAGCCATAAAAAAGGATGAGGTCATGTCCTTTGTAGGGACATGGATGAAGTTGGAAACCATCATTCTCAGCAAACTGTTGCAAGGACAGAAAACCAAACACCACATGTTCTCACTCATAGGTAGGTACTGAACAATGAGAACGCTTGGACACATGGTGGGGAACATCACACACCGGGACCTGTCATGGGTTGGGGGGAAAGGGGAGGGATACCATTAGGAGAAATACCTAATGTAAATGACGAGTTAACGGGTGCAGCACACCAACACGGCACATGTATACATACGTAACAAACCTGCACGTTGTGCACATGTACCCTAGAAGTTAAAGTATAACAATTAAAACAAAAAAAAAAAAGAGGTTGGAGGGAGCTTCCTTGCCCTGCCTGCCATGACAAGATGCAGCTAGAAGGTGCCATCTTTGAAGCAGAAAGCAAGCCTTCACCAGACACCACATCTTCTGGTCCCTTGATCTTGGACTTCACAGCCTTCAAAATTGTGAGTATTAAATTTCTGCTGTTTGTAAGTTACGCAGCCTAAGATATTTTGTTATAGCAGCAGGAATGAAGATACTTGCCCATCTGTTCTTGTATGCTGTCAACTTTATCCATTAGAGCTGTTAGCATATTAATTATGACTGTTTTAAATTTTCTGTCTGATCATTTCAACATCCCTTCTCTGTCTGTTTCTGATGTTTGCTCTGTCTCTTTAAACTGTATATTTTGCCTTTTAGTATGCCTTGTAATTCTTTCTTGATAGCCAAAAATGATGTAGTGGGTAAAAGGAACTGCTGTAAATAAGACTTTACTAATGTGGTGGCAAGGAGTGGGAAAATGGAAAGCATTCTACGTTCAGTGCTGTGATCCAACCTCAGTCATTTTAGTGAGCCTGTGCCCCTGCACTGTGAACTTCACAATTGTTTCTCTTTTTTCTCCTCCCTTAGGTGAGACAGTATGACTAGAGTGAATGGGTGTGTGTTTCCCTTCTCCTACATGGAAGGCTAGCTGCAGCTGGATATTTGACATCCGTCAGGTGATTCAGGCTCTGATAAAACCTCAGCAAGTTAAACTCTGGTTAAATAATTTATCCTGAGGGCAGTCTTGTTAAGAACAGTGTTCAGGAATGTTTTTAAATTGTTTGTTTTCTCCTCCCACTTTCAGAATCATGGGGAATTTTCTCCAATTTTTACTGTGAGAACCAGATTGGGTTCCTGGAGGTAAATTCACCTAAGTGTGGGCCCCTGATTACTGGGTCCTATGGAATTTTTAACTCTCAGACCTGTCCACATTGCCTCCAGCAATTCATCAATTACAGTTCAGGTTTTCCTACTCAGGCACTAGTTTCTGCAGAGGTTTCTACTCCAGTAAGTTGTGATTCTCTATATTCACCTGTCTCTTCAATTTTGAGGGCAGTGGTTTGCCCTGTGACCTCACTTCTCTTAAATATTTAAGAAGAGTTGTTGAACTTTCAGTTTGTTCAGCTTTTTACTTGTGATTAAGTTGGAATGGGAACACTTAGCTCCTTTTATGCAGAATTGGTAACTGAAAGTCCTTTGTCTAATTTTTAAAAACATATACAATATGCACGATAAAGGGGAGAGTCTCTATCAAAAAATACTACATAGAAGTTAATTTATTTATCGGAACCACTAGGTTTTGTTTCAATCATCAAATGATATTTTCTTGTTTCCAACTGAGTAAGATGCGCCCATCTATTATTATTTACCCAGAAACCTTCCTGACAAGAAAATACAAAAGCATCAGCAGGCACGTTGGGGACTGTGAGTGTGTTAGGAATTGTGAAGACAGGGAGAAGGGGTTCATAAGAGGATCTCTTTCTCATCCACTCAGGTTTGTTCTGCATTTCCTTATTTGAATAGGAATAGGCAAAGGAAGTCAGAAAAATATAAGAAAAAAATTAAAAACGTAGAACTAGAAGAGACTTTATGGGTTATTCTTTATCTCTTAAAAAAAAATAAGGCCTAAAACTTTTCAATGACTTACCCAAAGTCAGGCGTTGAATAAGTGTGATCATACGATGTTGAAATCCATGTCTTATGTCATGCTCTTTATACTGAATATCCCTGTCTTTTGATCTCCAAGTGTCTCATAAAGTCTAATTGCAAAAGCTTTAAAATTAAAGGTTTGCCAAACACAACTGCAGTTTCTTACATATGGACACCAAATCACGAGATCCCCTTCCCTGTCTTCACTAACATTTCACTCCAGGTTTACCAGAAATAGCTTTTTCAAAGCTTCTCTGGAAGCCCAGGCTACACTTCAAATTCAAATCCAGATGGTTCTCTTAACTGTTGGATATTTTCAGCCATCAGACTTTCTGGAGAGCCCACTTCAGTGTTGTAACATTTGTCTTTCAGTCCTATTCAAACTGCATCCATTTGGTACCTGCACACTTTTGTGCCCTGATAGGCTTGGCCTGGAGACTTCCATGTCCTCATCTCTTTTCCTTCCTTCTACTTCACTCCAAAACACTGGAGGTACAAAGACAAAACTTCAATCTCATGGTCTTAAAGATCCTTTTTAGATGACTTAGACCCCTGACCCAAGTATTTAAGAGTTTAGTTCTACAACTGTGCTCCAAAAGTGACAGCTAGAGGCAAACCCCAACAGCCAATCAAATTCAGAAGTGACAGTAGAAAGCAGACCAAATATTTTTATAGAAGAAGCTTGTCCACTTGAGAAGTGGTAAAAAAGACTAGGATTTCTCAAGATCCCTTTCAACAGGTCCAATTTGGGACACAGAAATTTAATAATGAAATGATGTGGTGTTTCAAGGGACATTAAAGATGCTACATGCTATTTTCATCAGACACTCTGACTCAAGACCTGAATGTATTTTCTAATGTCATTTGTCAGAGCCCTTAAAGCCGAGGCTGTTAACAACAGCTGAGGGGCCTATGAATCACCAGCTCCAGCCTGCCGGAGAATGCCATGTACAAACTATGTTGACCTAATTGGACTGAAATTTAGAAGCTACACATTGACCTCCGAAGTAAGTACATTAGTTGTCCTCTGGAGTCGACCCTCAGTTAACAAAGAAATGCATTTGCACTAACTCACATGCCCTTCATTTCTTTGAGTTCACTCAAGCGAAGTCATTTTTAAAGATGGTCATGAACAATGCCCATTGAGCAGCATCCTGAAATGAGCTGAGCGACCCTAAGGGCTATTTTCTAAAGTCCTCTTCTGTGTCACTCATTCTTTCTCTCCAGTCAATCAAACACCGTTTTCCTGAGCCCTGTGGGGATCTCTGACTTGATACCTAATAGTTTGCTACATTTGTATCCTGCAGGTGGTTGCAAGATGCAAGATAGGGATACATCTATCTCTGAAATGTAATTTATTTTATTTATTTTTTTAATTTTTATTTTATTTTATCCTTTTGAGATGGAGTCGCCCAGGCTGGAGTGCAGTGGTGCCATCTCGGCTCACTGAAACCTCCACCTCCCCAGTTCAAGGGATTCTTCCACCTCAGCCACCCAAGTAGCTGGTATTACAGCACCTGACACCACGCCTGGCTAATTTGTTGTACTTTACATTAGTAGACATGGGGTTTCACCATGTTTGCCAGGCTGGTCTCGAACTCCTGGTCTCAGGTGATCTGCCCACCTCGGCTTCCCCAAAGCGCTGGGATTACAAGCGTGAGGCACTACATCCAGCCTAATGTAATTTATCTTAATACCAGGTATAAATATTTGAAAAAGCAAAGTCTTATCACTATTCTAAAGTTTCACCTACTTAAAAAAAAAAAAAAAAAACAGATCTGCATAAGGAATTCATTTATGGTACAATTGTCACAATTGTACATTTATTTTTTCTACTTGATTTTGTTTTTTACTCTTTCTTGCTCTTGAATAAATTTTATAAATCTACATAAATAATAAATTTCCAAATTTCAGGTTAAGATACGTTTATGTGTAAAAGATCCTTTTTAAAAATATCATGTTCATAATAAATATTATAAAAATAGCTACAATAGTAGCTCACTGCAAGCTCCACCTCCCGGGTTCACCCATTCTCCTGCCTCAGGCTCCCAAGTAGCTGGGACTACAGGCGCCCGCCACCACGCCCGGCTAATTTTTTGTATTTTTAGTAGAGACGGAGTTTCACCATGTTAGCCAGGATGGCCTCAAACTCCTGATCTCATGATCCACCCGCCTCAGCCTCCCAAAGTGTTGGGATTACAGGTGTGAGCCACTGCACCCGACCCTAGCTCCCAATTTTAACACCCCTAAGACATTGGGAATAAACACAATGGTGAACAGCCAATAGAACGTTTCTGTTCTTCCCGGTAGCACTCACTAATGCTCTCTTTTGGTGCTCATGCAGCTTAGTCTCCTCACTCTAGGTTTACTTTCATTTTGCTTTTCAACTCTTTAGAGATACCAACTATTCTGAACTTATAATCACAGTAAAGCTGTGAATCAAGTTCCATTTTCCTTTTTTCTTTTTATATATCTTACAATATGTGGAACAAATTGAAAATTTTGAAGTTCTAAAATTCTGATTTTTATTTTATCCATTTGTGCCTCAGGCACATGCCTTTGAAAACTTAAGATGACACTGAAAAATTCCCTGGGGGACTTTCTACAATGACTGTCCCTTAGCTTGGTTTCGCTAGCAAATTGCTGGCCTTCTGAGGTTGCTGTAAAGCTCCATCTGCACAACAGCAATAGAGAAGGATGTGATACGGGTGAGCACATGTGACTCCACACACACTTCCTCTCTGGAGATAGTCCTTCAAATGACAGTGGAACCAAATGTTTCCAAATATGATTTAACAAAACCAAATATTTGAATTTTTTAAATGAATACTAAAATTCTGACTCAATATGGTACCACAAGCCAAGATGACAGAAAGTGACTAGTATGACTACAAGTCATGAAACCAACAAGTGAATAAAATTTCTGTTCACAAACAGATATTCAAAATGTGGTCCTAGTGCATGATTTAGCATAATTCTAACTAAGGAGTGAAACTATATTGTTTAATAGAGTTACAGATCCATGAAGTCGTTTAGTCTCCAAAAATCTCAGTTTACTACCCAGATGGATTTATAACAACCTCTGATGGGTGTAACTTAAGCTGGAACAGATGACTCTACCAGTGGATTAATCAACCTCTTCCAAACTGCAAATTAAAGAAGAAACAAACCAAACACTGCATTTTCCTCACAGATGTTTAGCAAAACATATTCAGTCTTACTCCTATAATTACAGCATTAGGAGAGATTTACCAGCAGCATCAAAGTAAATAAAAACATACCAAATGAAAGCTGATGAAAAACTAACAAGAGACTGAATAATAATTTTTAAAGATCTCACGGCCAGAGAATCTTATTGATTTCAATTATATACTCATTGCTTTCAAACGGGGAGCCCTGGAGTTAGAAACTGTGACTCTTGTGGGGACCTGAGCTATGTTCTAACCACAGTATCCAACAAAACTCATCTCCAACATCTGCAGTTGATAAAAAAAAAAAAAACAAAAAAAAGCCTTTTTTTTTTTTTTTTTTTTTTTTTGCCAAGCTTCATTTGAGCTTTTTAGCACCAGAGGGAGAGAAAAAAAAAAGCAAGCAAGCAGTAGAGATACCCCAAATCTGGGATATTCAAAGCAAATATTATCAACTGACCTTCACATTCAATGTTACATTGAGTACAAATAGCAAATTTTCACAGGTGATTTTCTATTAATGACTCTCCTACACGACTTCTGGGAAATAAATGAGAGTCAGAGAGGACTAACCTCTCAAGAGATTTATTAGCAAACATCCCATTCCCTCATTCCTTCCCTTCCTAATGCTCACATGACTTAACCACATGAAATCATGGTAGTGTTGCCTACAAACTGAGCAAGGTTAGACATTACTTGCATTGTCTCAATCTCTGAACAGCAGCCAATCAACATGCTCAATACTCTCAACTCTGCTGAAGGCTCTTGGAAGATGGAATGATAGAGGGGCGGTCAATCAAAGCTATAACTACCTCAGCTCCCGCCAGTCTGTCTCCACTCAAAGTGTCCATTTAGCCGGGAAGCAAAGCAAAATTTATAGCCTGGACTTTTATTGTGAGGAGCTTTAACATTGTAAGGAACCCTATACTCATGCCTGAAAGCCTTTAAGAAGGGCAGACCCTGAATTTGTTTTAACCAATAGGCACGTTCAATAGCCTACACAGTGACAAGCCTGAAATTAATCAGTCTGACATTCACAAATCTCCCAAGCTATTACTTTGCATTTTATATCTGATGATGCCACAGTTTAAAAATATACAGCATTCATTCCATTTTGTATACGTTTTCTTTTTGCACAACATATTTGAAGTGGCAATCTCTTCTTTTTTTTGAGATGGAGTTTCATTCTTGTTGCTCAGGCTGGAGTACAATGGCATGACCTCGGCTCACCACAACCTCCGCCTCCCGGGTTCAAGCAATTCTCCTGTCTCAGCCTCCCGCGTAGCTGGGATTACAGATATGTGCCACCAAGCCTGGCTAATTTTATGTTTTTAGTAGAGACGGGGTTTCTCCATGTTGGTCAGGCTGGTCTCGAACTCCCGACCTCAGGTGATCGCTGATCTGGCCTCCCAAAGTGCTGGGACTACAGGTGTGAGCCTTCTCTCTCTCATTTTTTATTTTAATTAATTTTTTGTGTGTTTTGGGGTTTTTTTAATTAATTTTTTGTGTGTTTTGTTGATGTGGCTGATAGAGAGGCCCATGAAAAAACAAACCCACTTCTCTTTACTCCAACTTTTTTTTTTTTTTGAGATGAGTCTCACTCTGTCACCCAGGCTGAAGTGCAATGGCATGATCTTTGCTCTCTGCACTCTCCGTCTCCTGAGTTCAGGTGATTCTCCTGCCTCAGCCTCCCCAGTGACTGAGAGTACAGGTGTGTACCACTACGCCTGGCAAATTTTTGTATTTTTAGTAGAGACAGGGGTTCACCATGTTGGGCAGGCTGGTCTTGAACCCCTGACCTCACGTGATCCACCTGCCTCAGCCTCCCAAAGTGCTGGGATTACAGGCATGAGCCACTGTGCCTGGCCTTCTTTACTCCAACTTCTCAGGAGTCATGCCCTGGTGCACCACATAAAATGTCAGTGCTTCCTCCAACCCCCAAACACAAGTACATCATATCCTACTTCCCAGCTTTATTTTTTCTCCCTAGCAATCATCACTTTAAATACACTACGTTATGTATTTCTCTTATTTATTTTGCTTATTGTCTATCTTTTTCAGCGGACTGTAAGTCGCACCAGGATTGCCCGCAAATGCCTCTGCATTGCCTGTCAACAGATGATGATGCGGCTATGTACTCATTCAACAAGTTATTGAGCACCTACTTTGTGCGAGGCCTTGCTCTAGGTAAACAAAACAGACAAAACTCTCCTTTTCCTGACTTTTCTATCAATGCTAATGTGTCTCACTGTGGGATTATTGGCAATGAAAGCCATTTTTTAAAATAATATTCTTAGCCTGATCTTTTCCATAGGCAGTTGATCACAGGAGACAAGCTGCTTGTAGATCAAATTGACATAGGCACAAGTCAGTAAGAGAGATTTTTGTGTTATGTTCATTGCTGCATCTCTAACACCTAGAGCAGAGCCCAGCATATAGCACATGCTCAGTAAATATTTGTTGAATGAAAGGATTTGCCCATCATCATAATTTACTGTCATAGGAAACGATTATTTCATCTCCTCACTCTTAATGGAATCCCAGTGTTCTCTCCTGAAGCATCAAGCCTAAACCTCGGCTTCTCACCCCGCCCATATCCCAATCCTCAAATCTCATGAATTTAGTCCTGGTAGCTAATCTGATAAACTAAACCTGCAGAATAATAGTAATTGAATATGTCACCCTTTCACATATAATTAATAATCACTTTAACTATGATTTAAAGCCAAAGCCATAGGGTCTGCCACAGTGTCACTCTGAGCTACAGTCTTTCCAGGCAGCTCCCAGCCAATGACTATTGTGGCAAATCAAGTTCCAAGTGTCCTACTCTTATCCCTACCCCTCTCCCCACCATTATAACAACATGGGTGGTCAACTGGGCTAGAAGGAGTTCTCAGAGGCATCTAATTAATTCTGCAATGGTCCTCAGGCTGGGCGTAAGGCCAGTAACATACAGGAGATAATTGGAGGGCAGCTATTTTACTAGGTAAGGAGTCAGCACATCTTTTCTATAAAGGGTCAGAAATAATGTAAACATTTTAGGCTTTTAGGGCCATATTCTACTCTGCATTGTAGTGCAAATGAAGCCATACACAATATAGAAAAATATGTTCCTGGCTGTGTTCTGATAACACTTTATTTACATAAAACAGGCTGTGGGTCAGTCTGATTGTGTCCACAGGCTATAGTTTGTTGACCCCTGCTCTAGACCCAGGTGATATGTAAAATAATCCCAAACCCACACTCTAGGCCCTTAAAATTGAATATGATCCTGTTGCTTAATTAATTACAACTTGATGTATCACATGTATCTGCACACCTAGTGGTTATTTTTCATAAAAGGAAAAGAAAGATGATTGTCATTTCCTGATAAAAATTAAGTCATCTCTCTCTCTCCCCTTCTTTTTTCATGTGTTCACCCCCTTATTCTCCAGAACTCACCCCCACCCAGTGGCAGCTGTGGTACCTGCTTAGGCCCCCCTCAGGAAAGCAACTTGCCACTCAGCTTCAAGGAGTGCTGTTAGGTGACAGTCTCCACGGACAATGCCTTCAGGGTCTGCCATAGTGTCACTCTGAGCTATGGTCTTTCCAGGCAGCTCCCAGCCAATGACTAAGCATGGTGGAGCACCAGGACCCAGTCCCGGCCCTGGCTGGTGGTGGGCTCCTCACAGGCCAGCTTGGCACCAAAACTTCCTATTGGGTTGGCCAAGCTCTGTCAGGTGTGAATTGCAGCCAGAGAATTTCCCAGGCCGGGTCTGCTGTCCTCTCCTTTTCCTGTTCTAGGCATCAGCTCTGAATCACAGTCTGATTTCTCCTGCCCAATCTGGTTTCCTATCTCTTTATCTTTCAGACATTCTACAAAAACAACAACTTCTACAAAACAACAACTTCCCCCACACCAAGGGGAAAAAAGAACACTGTACTCTTAATTCCTATGGATGAGTGTTTGCCTCACTTCCCCGCCCCATCACCCCCTACTCACCTCCTATTCTGTCGAGATCCTTAATACGTTCATGTTATTTTTAAAATCTCAAAGTGGATCTACGAATATCGCAGTGAAAACAAGAAAAAGAAAGTTCTCCTGCTTCTCAGTGATACCTTTATATAGTTTTGAGTCTTTAAACTTACTCTTCCAAATGTTTCTCAAATCACTGTTAGGGACTGGGGGAGTGATCGCAGTACCTGCTTGTGTCATCCAAAGTGGACAGAGGGTCAGGACTGTTTTGAAAGGCTACACTTCTGAATACAGGACACATCCAAGTATTAATTATTGTCCAGAGACCCTGAGTTTCAGTACTAGGCCAAGACCCATATAACTAGCACCTCCCAAGGTCTAGAAGAAATGGGATCCACAGGTCACAAATCTATTCAGATGAGAGTACCAATTAAAGGGAGGTTCTATCGCAACCACTTTGGAAACTATCTGGAAGCACAGGTGACAGAGTGTCCCTGACTTGAGTCCCTGAGTGGTAGCAGCTGTCTGGGAACCATCAGAAAAAGCCAGGACTCCCTTCTCTATATCCTGCAGGCAGAGTCTGTTTCATTAGAAAGCAGGTCTTTAAGGCCGGGCACAGGGGCTCACGCCTGTAATCCCAGCACTTTGGGAGGCCGAGATGGGCGGATCACAAGGTCAGGAGATCGAGACCATTCTGGCTAACACAGTGAAACCCTATCTCTACTAAAAACACAAAAAATTAGCCAGGCATGGTGGTGGGCGCCTGTAGTCCCAGATACTCAGGAGGCTGAGGCAGGAGAATGGCATGAACCTGGGAGGTGGAGCTTGCAGTGAGTCGAGATCGCGCCACTGCACTCCAGCCTGGGCGACAGAGCGAGTTTCCGTCTCAATTAAAAAGAAAGAAAGCAGGGCATGAAGCCCACTTTAAGGAGCTCTGCTCGGCTCCCATAAAAGACACAGAAAAGCCCGCGGTGCCTACAATGACACTGACAACTGGTCCCAGGGGAGTATATGTGTACTCGTAACTAATAATTTGCCTTCTTGCAGTTAGCTGACTATATAAAAACAGAAGGAAACAAGAGGAGGAGAAGAAAAAGGAGGAGGAGGAGGAAGCAGAGAAGAAGGAAAAAGATGAGAAAAAGAAGAAAACAACTTAAAGAAAGCCACAAAACCAGGTAGGATGTGAGATTTGTTGTTCAAGTCACCTGCAATTAATGAATCATTGCAATTGATTATTAACTTCCATCCCGAGCTTCCTAACCGCCCAAGGCTTAGAGGAAAGGCAAGTCTTCTGATGAGGTGAACTCTTTGTGGGCCCAGAGTTCTGGGAATCCATCCATTCATGAGAAGTATAGCCAAGTCATTTCATTTTCCTGGGTCTCAGTCTCCTTACCTTAATAAAAGTGGGGCTTGTATTAGATGAATACTGGTTCCCATCACTGCTACCATTCTGTGATTACATTGAGCCCAGAAAAGCAAGAGAATCCCTCAGGACTTATCAGCCACTCTACCTCCCCCTATTCCTATAAACCTATGGGAGTTTTTAGGGGCCAGGGGTGGATGTGGAATTTATATTGCCTCCCATATACTATTGGCCAGAGTTCAGTCATATCCTTACCCCATCTGCAAGAAAGGCTGGGATAGAATTCAGCTGTGCACCCAAGAAGAAGGAGCCGGTTTGGTAAGCATCTAGCCAGCAGTCATTGAAGGCCCTCCTTCAACATTAACCAGTGAGAACTAACCACACTCCCTTTGAGCCTCCACTCTACTTATTCGTGTTTCAATCACAATACCTTTGACAAAACATTGTACGTGTGTGTCTCCATCTCCATCTTCTCTCATTGACTATAAGAACCTTGAAGATAAAGCATATTTCTTATTTACCTCTGGGATCCCAGTGGCTAGTGCTATGCACAGTGCCTGGTGCATGCTAATTGTTCAGTAAATACAGATTTGAGAGAAAAAAGACAGAGGCAGTGGTGGGGAGAGAGAGGGAGAGAGAAAGACAGGAATAAGTAAAAGAATTGTGTAGATAATAACGAAATTTACCTCTTCACTCAAAAACCTTCAATAACTCCCCATTGCTCAGAGGATTACATCCAAATTCCTCATTATGACACTCAAGATAACCTTTCTTACCTCCCCAATCTTAATCCTGTTACTCAATATCATGAAAATGGTTAAATCATTTTGTGCTTTCCTTCCCTCTTTCTTTCATTCCTTTCTCTTTTCTCTCTCCTTCCCTTTCTTTCCCCTCTTCTCCTTGCTCTCCTTCTTTCTTTACCCTACTTGTACTCATTGACCTGACACTTCAGAACGTACTAGGTGTCAGGAAACTTGACAGCTGCAGGAGATACAAAGAGAAGTTGCCTTCAGCGTCTGCTGCAGATAGACTTGGTGAACAGGCAAGTCCAATGTGCCCTGAAAGCCGAAGTAGTTTAGAAGCTCAGAAGAGAAGCAACTATGCAGACTGAGGGAAGTGTGAGGACGGGCAGCGGGCGGAGAAGGCGCAGAAGAAATGGCCATCCCTTAGTGGATTCTTAAAGGCCAAATGGGCTTATTCAGACCCAAAATGGTGGGACGGAAATTGCTGGCAAGAAGTATGTACCCAAATATGGAGATGTGCGCATGCGCGGCATACCTGACGCGCTCCAAGTACTTCCTTCCCCTATCTGCAGAATGAAAGCAGAAAGCTTTTGACAGATGGGGCGGGTCAGAAGCCAGATCACGAAGGTAACATTATGTTAATTAAGTTTTGCACAGAAGTAATGGGAGATGAGATGAGTCCAGAGGGAGGAGTGCAGTGGCGGGAAGGTACCGGCCTGCCCTGAGGCAAGGGCTCTGGGACGGGACATGCAGAGTCAAGAGATATTCAGGAGGAAAAATGACCAGATTTTGTGATTAACTGATTGAGAGACAGGCAGATGACAGCAGGAAAAAAGAAAGGAGGTTAGGTTAGCTCCAGTGGCTTTGCTCTCGGATGGCCAGCTGGACAATGGCTTCCTTCGCTGTGCCGGAGGATAGGAGAAGAAGAGTAAGTTGTAGAGACAAGCCTGCAAGCCGATGAGGTCAATACTGGATCGGGTAAAAGTGAGCTAAGTGAAAGACTCTTAGGCAGAGATGGGAGGTAGGATTTTAGAGGTGATCTTTTTCAAACAGGGAAATTTGTGCCCAAAGAGGTTACGTGAATCAGTCGACTCCACATAGCTGATGAGTGGCAGAGAGGAACTCAAGGCTCAGCTGTGCCCAGGTATGTTACTCTAGTCCAGGGCTCTTTTCACTACACCCTTTGCCTTCATCTTCCGCCCTCCTGCCTTGCAGCAACAGCTCAAGATAGGGTCTCCATCACGCAGTCACTGGCTGGTAAGTTATTCTTCTCTCTTTTTTTTTTTTTTTTTTTTTTGTTACTCATTTGAAGGTATGAGGAGGAAAAGCCTTCAGGAAACCTCATCAAAAAATCAAAAATCATTTTAGATTGTGAGCACTTAAGTTAATTTTTAATTTATTTAGGTTAACAATTAATAATTTGAGCTATAGATGTGTTCTATTTTGAATTCGAAGTATGAAGACCCAACTTACTCAAGAAACAATTTGTTTCTAATTTCTCAAAGTCTGAGTTTATTGAAAATATCCTCAGTGAGACTCAAAACACCAATTTCAAGTAAATGTGGTAATAAAAATATTATTGTAGCTTTGCTTGAATAGCCTGCCTTTCTGCCTCCCTAGTTCAATTCCAAGTATAAAACACATGCAAATGAAAAGCCTGCTCCCAGAGACAGGTCCTTGCTTACTCATATGTCCATAAAGATGGCCTATGGGAAGCGGTGGTGGGGTTCACTTTATGGGAATTCATTGATCCTCAGATTTTCCTCATGGGAAAGTCAGAGACAGCAAATGTCATGAGGAAAGTCACATTTTCCAACGTTTTTACAGAATATCTCACACAATAACTATCCCTATGAAATGATTTTCTCTCTCAGCTCCTCAGAGACTTGTGCTCAGTGTGTGAACTTTTAGAATAATCATCTAAGAACCTAGCCGGGTACAGTGGCTCACACCTGTAACCCGAGCACTTTGGGAGGCCAAGGTGGGTGGATCACTTGAGGTTGGGAGTTCCAGACCAGCCTGACCAACATGAAGAAACCCCGTCTCTGCTAAAAATACAAAATTAGCCGGGCATGGTGGTGCATGCCTGTAATCCCAGCTACTTGGGAGGCTGAGGTAGGAGAATCACTTGAACCCGGGAGGCAGAGGTTGTGGTGAGCCGAGATCACACCATTGCACTCCAGCCTGGGCAGCAAGAACAAAACTCTGTCTCAACAAAAAAATAAATAAATAAAGGATCATTTAAGAACTGAAAGCATTACCAAAATGTGTTGTACTTTACCAGTCTATGTTTTCCAGGTCTCTCTGTGAGATTGTCACTGATTCAATGGTTAAACAGCATCTTGAAACTGTAAGAGGTACACTTGCAAGAATTTCTCAACCAACCTTTCAAAAAGCCAAATTTTTGGTACACTTGCCCGGTTCTTTTTTTTTTTTTTTTAATGCTTTTTCTGAGGAGCTCTCTGGTGAAACAGAAGCATTTGAACCTTCGACTAGAATTAAAAACTCGGTGGGCAGGGGGAAGAACACCACCACCTCGCCCCCCACCCAAGCCCTTTGCGAAGAGCCTGAAGTGGCTGCGAGAGGGGTTGACTCTACACTTGGAGTAGAAAGTATTAGCAAATACTCAAACTAATTTGCTGTATGTGGACCTTAATAAAAAAGATGGCCTAATATTTACACAGTGCCTTCCACTCTGAGAACTCCAAACATGACCTCCTCTTTTCAGCAGGCCACCTGGGATTGATTGACCCATCCCTTTCCTACCAGCAGGGAAGTTCTCGCCAAGTCACACTCTGGCTGCTTCCTTCCTCCTCAACATCCCAGAGTGGAGTCCTATCTGTTAACACTCCTGACACCCTGTTGGGATTCAGTTATTTCTCAACTCTTGACCTCTTTTTCCTCTTAGAGAAGCACAGAAACAGCCAGTGGCTTGAGATTTCATCCTGACACAACTGTATCTCAAGAAACGGATTGCCAGCTCTCCTGGGGACAATCTCTATACCTTCTGTCAAGAACCCATGAGTTCTCCACAGGCTCCCTGTAAGGTGGTTTCTCTGAAATGTTACCAACCTAAATCACTATTGTTTGAGATGTGTCCTACTTTTCATTTATATGTTGCCCAGGGTTAGTCTTGAACTGCTGGCCTCAAATAATCCTCCCGCCTTGACCTCCCAAAGTGTTGGGATTACAGGCGTGAGCCACGACGTGCAGGTATACCTTTTTTTTGAGACGGAGTCTCACTCTGTCACCCAGGCTGGAATGCAGTGGTGCAATCTCGGCTCACTGCAAACTCTGCTGCCTGGGTTCAAGTGATTCTCCTGCCTCAGCCTTCTGAGTAGGTGAGATTACAGGTGCCTGCCACCATGCCTGGCTAATTTTTGTAGAGACAGGGTTTCAACATCTTGGCTAGGTTGGTCTTGGACTCTTGACCTCACAATCCACCCACCTCCGCCTCCCTAAGTGCTGGGATTACAGGTGTGAACCACCGCGGCTGGCCGCCTTTTTTATTATTACGTAAGATGGATAACTGCCTGTCACTAATTTTGTGTAATCTCCCTTTGCAGAATTGTCCATAGAAAAATCTTCTTATTTTTTCATGTTTCCTCTCCAAGTTAAACACCTTACGTTTCCTTAACCCGTTTTCGTATTTTTACTGGATGCCATTTTCCACTATCTTCATCAGGCTTTGTTTTCCTCCTCTCTTGAATGGCGAAGCTGTTAACTAAACACTGTCCTCTCTGAAGGGTCTGACCATTGCTAAATATGTCCAATGTCCTCTTGGCTGCTTCATTTAACATGCCAGCCTTGAATCGTTCTTTCGAAAACGACTTTTGGTACATTTCTGATCGATGTTTAACTTTTGAAACCCGATTCTTTGAACACCTGAAAAGCCCAATGTTGCTTTGGTGCAGTTGATTTTTCTCTTTGCTCCATTGTCACCCTAACCTACCCCCTTCATTCAGCTTCCTCCAGTTTGGCCAAGTGGTTTTGAGCTCTAATACTCCCTTTCCCTGTGGCTTTTCCCTGTTTGGGGATGTGAGCCTGGCCATGGAGAAGCAATTTCCATGAAGTCCTCACAATTTTTAGGCTTTTCTGTGTGCCGTCACATCCCCCAGCCACCAATACTGTCTGCTTCCCAATTCTTAGCTTAGGGGAATTTAGGGAAATAGACAGAGCTGTATAATTCAAGCCAGATTCTCAAGCCTTATATATTTATATCTTAAAAAATTAATAAGGTACACATGGTAACCTAAATTATTTAATCAAAATGTTACTTAAATATCTGCAAGCATAAATCCATGCACAAACTCCTTGTATCTATAGCTTTTATACAACTAACAAATCAAAATAAAATTATAAATTAAGTACAAACCACAAACCAAAATAATAATAATAATAATAATTAAATAAAGTAATTTATTGTAGGCTGGTCTTGAACTCCTGGTCTCAAGCGATCCTTCTGCCTCGGCCTCCCAGAGTGCTTTGATTACAGGCATAAGCCACTGTGCCCAGCCGGGTTGTTCCATTAAAATGGAATCCTCTCGCTTGACGTGAAAAGGGTACTGATGTTAACGGCAGAGGTTCTTTACAGTTGCACGCACTTATAGTATTGTTTGTAATGTAAAAACTCCATTTTGCCACCACATTTTTTCATTCAAATTTCTGCAAAGGTTCTGTTTCTTCAGAGCAATAAAATGTCTTTTGACCCTGGGTTGATCTGAGCATCTTCTTCTAGCCCTCGAGGCTACACTAATGCCATATGTTATTTCCATGGTGTCACGTCAAAGTATCAATATGTTAAATCACTTAAGAAATGAAAGTCTTCTTTGGGAGACCAAGGTGGGCAGATCACCTGAGGTCGGGAGTTTGAGACGAGCCTGACTAACATGGAGAAACCCCATCTCTAGTAAAAATACAAAAAAATTAGCCAGGCATGGTGGTGCATGCCTGTAATCCCAGCTACTTGGGAGTCTGAGGCAGGAGAATCACTTGAACCTGGGAGGCGGAAGTTGCAGTGAGCTAATGGCGCCATTGCACTCCAGCCTGGGCAACAATAGCAAAACTCCATCTCAAAAAAAAAAAAAAGAAAGAAAGAAATGGAAGTATTTCCTGGCCAGGCATGGTGGCTCATGCCTGTAATCCCAGCACTTTGGGGGACCAAGGCAGGTGAATCGCTTGAGGCCAGGAGTTCAAGACCAGCCTGGCCAACATGGTGAAACCCTGCCTCTACTAAAAACACAAGAAAAATTAGCCGGGCATGGTGGCGGGTGCCTGTAATCCCAGCTACTCGGGGGGCTGAGGTGGGAGAATCGCTTGAACCTGAGAGGCAAAGGTTGCAGTGAGCCCACGTCACACTACAGCACTCCAGCTGCGGTGACAGAGCGAGACTCCATCTCAAAAAAAGAAAAGAAATAAATGAAAATCTTACCTTATGAAAACACCTTTTAGTTGAAAATTATTGATGTAAAATTAAAGTTTTGTTATTAATGAGATGAAATAATTCAACATAAATTTATTGGTAGATCCAGAACGTAGGTTATAAGTTTGAAAATAGAACAAACTAGCCTGAGCAGGTGGCTCACGTCTGTAATCCCAGCACTTTGGGTGACCAAGGCAGGCAGATCACCTGAGGTCAGGAGTTCAAGACCAGCCTGGACAACATGGTGAAACCCCGTCTTTACGAAAAATACAAAAATTAGCCAGACATGGAGGCGTGCACCTGCAGTCCCAGCTACTTGGGAGGCTGAGGCAGGAGAATGGCTTGAACCTGGGAGGCAGAGGTTGCAGTGAGCCAAGATCACACCACTGCACTCCAGCCTGGGTAACAAGGCGAGACTCTGTCTCAAAAAAAAAAAAAAAAAAAAAAAATTGAACAAACAATCACAGGTAACTAGAGAAGTTTTCCAACATATTAAATTTTATTTGAAATCCTTTTAGGATATCAAAAAGCCAACCTACATGTATTTAATACACTTGTAAATACAAAAATAAATGCAGGTGCTGAAATCAGCAGACTTGGGTTTGTTATCCATATTATCAAAAATTTAGTCCTTTCTTTGTTATTAAAATGAAAATATAAAATTCAGGATTTTTCATTGTGAACTCAAAGACCCAGGAGAATATGTCCATAGACCTTGGAATAAGATAACTCTAGCTTGAGAAACAACCAAATTTACTGGAGTTGAAAGGAGCCCTTACAAAATACCTAGGGATTAATGGGTTGACAGGTGCAGCAAACCAGCATGGCATATGTTTACCTATGTAACGAACCTGCACATCTTGCATATGTACCCCAGAACTTAAAACAAAAATTACAAAAAAACCCAAAAAATACCTAGGAAAGACTAGACCATCTTGGCCAACCTCTCTCCTCAACTTGAAATGGAAGACTAGGGATCTGAAGAGCTTAAATTATTACTTGGTGACAGATCTGGGTCTCCAGATCCCAATTTCATGACCCTTCCCACTAAATCAACACTTACCAACTCGTCTTACATTTCATGATGTTATATCCCATTAATACTTTGAATACACAAAGCCTGCTAATGCTCAGAAAATATTTTTATAATATTTGGTCACATTCATTGACCAAAGAAAAATCCAGTAAAATGGTAGCACTTCAATTCATTTAAATGATTCTTTAATGAATATCCATTTATGAGGACTGTAATTATTAATTACCTCTGTATAAACTAACATTTTGTTTTATTTTTTGTAAGATTACTTCTTGTCAGTTCCTAAGATTGCCTAGGGTTTATAAGTGTATTCAGATCTCCAGTATCAAGGGATGCTATGGTCTAAACGTGTTCTTCCAAAATTCATATGTTGAAATTTCATCACCAATGTGATAGTATTGAGAGGTGGGGCCTTGACTTAAGGAGAAAGGGTGGGAAGGGGGTGTGGGATAAAAGACTACAAACAGGGTGCAGTGTGTATTGCTCTGGTGATGGGTGCACCCTAGTCTCACAAATCACCACTAAAGAACTTACCCATGTAACCAAACACCACCTGTTCCCCAATAACCTACGGAAATAAAAACATTTTTAATTTAATTAATTAATTAATTTTTTAAAAAGAGAGCAGTGGGGCTTTTAGAAGGTGATTAGGTCATGAGGGCTCCATCTTTGTGAACGAGATTCACGCCCATATAAAAGAGGCTTCACAGAGCATTCGTCCCTATTGCCCTTCCAGCTTTTCTGCCCTGCGAGGACACAGCTACAAGGCGCCATCTTGGAAGCAGAGAGGGCGTCTTCACCAGACACCAGATTTTCTGTTGCCTTAATCTTGGACATTCCAGCCTCCAGAACTGTGAGAAATAAATTTCTGCTGTTTATAGATTACCCAGTCCAAGACCTTCTGTTATAGCAGCAGGAAAAGATTGAGACAAGGACCTCCTTTAACATTATTCCTGCTCAAATTGTTGCCTCCCCCTCCCTCTGTGTCATCCAAGGATTTTGAAAATGAAATAGAAAATTAATGTCTCCATTTGCTAACTTCGCATTCTCTCAGTAACCTGTGTAAGTGGTGTAAGGGAGCTTCTGTTCTTCCGTTTTCACTACTCCATTGAAATTGTCCCCTCAAAGGCCACACTGGTACCCTAATTGCCACATCTAGTGAGCTTGTTATGTATTATTGTACTTCACCTTTCCAAAGGGCACTTCCCTCTTAAAACTCTTCATCCATGGCTTTTTCGATGCTTCTCTTTACTTTGTCCATCTGCTCCTCTGATTGCACCTTCTTTGTGTTACCTGGTTTCTCTTCCCAATTTCATAAATATTGATATTCTTCAGGATTGTATCATTATTCTTTTTTCTTCTTTATTGAATGTCATCCCAATGGTGGTTTCATATGGACCCATCTTTTAATAATGCCTAAATGTATCCCTTTAATCCATCTTTTTTCTCGGATCTGGAGAAGTATTTCTAGAGAACATAAACATTTAAGAGATAAGCATGGGATTCTAAGCCTGCAAGAAAAGCTGGGGATGTAATTATAATATTTATATTTAATCATAATATTCCATATAGAAATACAAAAATGTTTTTTGTATGGAAAAGGAAAGAGGAAATGAAGGAAGAGAGAGTTTCAAGGAGGCAATAGTCAACTGTTCAAAATGCTACAGTCATATCAAATAAGATAATAATGGAAGTATTCTTTAGTCTTAGCTACTTGGAGGTCACTGGAATCTTGACAAGAGCAATTTGTTATCAAATCCAAATAAAAATTGGTTGAGGAGTGACTTAGAAGAGAAGAAATACAGACTTTGAATGTAGAAAATCTCCAGCAACTTTACTGTGGAAGAAAGGAGAGTTTACGATTTGAGGGGAACCTAGGGTCTGAGGAAGGGTATGCTTTATTGGTTAAGAAGGAGCCAGGACAAAGAAGGGGCAAATGATAGGAGAGAAGGGAAGCCACATGCCTGACCAAATATGGTGAACTAATGAGTCTTAGGTAGGAAAAGAGGCATCTCTTTCATTGGCTAGGAGGAATGAACTTGAGGGTGTTTGTACTTCTTGTTGACTGAGGGAGCAGCCAAGTATTCCAAACAGTTCACATCAAATAGTCTCTTTTGTTCTCTTCACAAATTGCAAAATAAGAGGTGAGGTCCCCTTCTGATGTTCATAGAAAACATGCTGAGAGATTTGAGGAGAGTCGAGATTAAAGAAGGAACTGACAGCCTTTCATAATTTATGTTCTTATCTGTCCCACACCCTGCTGCTAGAGAGACATTTCTAAAATGTGGATCCAATCACGATGCTTTTCGGCTCCCAGGTTCCCACAAGATAAAATCCTATCCACAGCGTGTTCTGTAGAGCCTTCCACAGTGCAGCTCCCACTAATCCGAAGCCTCATCAGCACCACCTGCCCACCCCAGCGTCCAGCATCATCGTTCTTCAAACTTGCTACATGCCAGAACTCCCTGCCTAGAATTCCTTTAACCTCACTTCTCTGCCCAAAAACCTCCATCCACCCTGCAAAATTCAGTTTAAGAGTTTCTTCCGGTGAGGGGTGGTGGTTCACACCTGTAATCCCAGAACTTTGAGAGGTCAAGGAAGGATTGCTTGAGGCCAGGAGTTTGAGACCAGCGTGGGCAACATAGGGAGAATCTGTCTCTATAAAAAATTCAAATTTTAATATTCTTGTTCTTTTTTAAAAAAGTATCTTCTTACTCTGGATATATCTTACTTTTTCTAACCTGTTTTCTCTGTATACTGATTTTATTTATTTATGCACTGTTTTAGTTTTTGCTCTGTCACTCTTAGGTATTTTTGTATGGTGTTTCAAATCCCCTTGAGAGATAGGCTTCTTCCATTAATTTAATTAACTAGCCAATGAACATGCATTCTGCAAAATATAGTGTAGAACTTTAAGGAGCTCCAAGGAAACAAGCAGCCGAAATTCAATGTAACCTGTGCTATAAGGAAAGATGGACCAAGCTGTCACAGGCTTGAAGTGGAGAGAATAGTGAATGGGGATGGGGGTAAAGGAGGCCACTGAAGGCTTCCTATATGCATGTTCGTGCTTCTGTCCCTCTCACAAGGAGTTTCACGGTGAGTTCCATGAAGTCGAGGGCAGTGCCTTGTCCAATAGGGTGTCCCCACGGTGCAGCACATTGACTATTACATTGTGCCTGCTCTACAAGGTTAAACAGGTGCTTGTATTGAGGAAGTAATTGTATAGCTTCCTACTTTTGGGATCTTATTTGTACTCCTGTTATAATTATTTTCAGCTGGAAAGATTAATTATTCTTTCTAACGTTTGCCACTTGTTAAAATATCTGTTCATGGTTATTGAGAGGAAAGAAAAAAAGCCCTTTTCGATGCCATCGGAAAGTCCAGTCATTACTGCTCTCAGCACGACCATCTGTTTCTTGCTCAGTTCTCTGAATCCCTGACTCAGCTTCTCCTCTATCACGAGGGCCCTGCCAAGGGCAAATTCCTCTTCTGCACTCACCACCAAGGATTCGGCTTCTTCCTTCCTTCAATTCTTTTGTCTATGCTAATCATTTGCTGTTAACTTGCCTGAAAAGAAATGGATGTGATCATTGTATAGGATTTTTTTTTTTTTTCAATAAAAACAAAGAATGAAAAGGCTCTGCTTTCTCCTTGCACATCACTGTTTGGTGCTCAATCTAGCATGACTTCTGCTTTGTATATTTGGGTTGCTAAACAAGAGAGTCATTGTTATCTGCTAAATTTGAAATCATAATTTTTATATGAACCATTCTAATCTCAGCTTTACCAGCAGATGGGCTTCCTCCTAAAATAAGACTAGCTTCCCGCCTACCCATTTTGCCTGTTTAAATCCTTTTTATAGGAGTATGAAAGGCTAGGGGTTGAAATTTTCACATGTTCTGTGACTACATGTTGCAGAAGTTTCCAGACTTGAAATATGCAGCTGTAAAATATACAACTGCAAAGGCTGCAACACCTAGTCCCACAGCTATCAACATCTTGCCAACCCCTGGAAATGTCTACATCAGGTCTAGTGATCCCAGGCCTATCTTACCTGTATTAGTACAGTGGCTCGAGATGGTTCTATATTCCATCTTTTACTTCAGGTGGGAGTCATGCTTTCTCCTGCCATAAAGCCCTCTTTCTTTCGGATCATTCAAATCTTTCAAATTGTTTGTGTATTCTCTTTTCCTCCCAAGACTAATTTCTAGCAACACGCAACTGTTATGTTAAAGTTCCTTTTATCAAATAGGAGTACATTTGGAATAGCAATATTCTTTGGAATAGCAATATAGCAATAGAAGTCCATTTGGAATAGCAATAGTACACTACTGGAATAGCAATGGTGAGGAGGTGAGAGCCCAGAACTCCTAATAGAGTTACAGTAGACACTCCCTGAGGTAGGTGGGTTCAGTCAACTGCAGAGAGGTTGTTTTGTTTCCATGATATGGATATGCAACTTTGGGGTTGAAATGAATGTCTCAGGACAACAGAGAAGAAGTTAGAGCTCCACCTTCTTGGCTCTTTCCCCAGGCAGCCTTAGGCCTTTCTTCTAAGTAAGTGTTTAGCAAACACTTTAACACTGTTTGAAGAGGTGCCAAATGATTAGCCTCTCCAGAGAACCGAATGTCCTGGTTCCCTTGCTTGCTAGTAACAGATAGCTCAGAACTCATCATCACCTCCTAAAACTAGCCTGTGTTGCATTTTCTCTAAGGTTCTCTCTTGTCATTGCCAGGACACAGACTCATTGGTCACATCTTTGATGACATGTACCCTACCAAAGCTTTCTCAACTGTTCCCTCTTTTGATTGACACTCTGTTTCTGAGAAAGATTTCATTGTGAGCTCTCTTCCCAAACATGCTAAATAAAACAGATATGCACCCTTTTGAGGTTCCCCTCCATATGACCTTCCTTTTCAGAGAAGGGCCCCATTTTCTCTGGGTGGAAGGTTGTAAACATATGGAATTCATTACTAGAAGCAGTGGTTCAGGCTGTTTCCGATCCCTAAGCCAGTTCCCTCACCATGACAAAACATTCCCCACAATCTCATCATGACTCATTTTTATCTTTAAATAACTTCTGGTGTGGAACATTGTCAAGGCTTTTGAAAAGTTTAAGAAATGATGTCCGTATGCTTATTGACCCCCTCAGAGAATTCTAGTAGATAAAGCATATTGTCTCCTAACAGAAATCATTGTCTATGTTTGCTGAATAGTCCATGACTGCCCTGGAACTTACGAAGGTGAATTTATTTAAATCCTAATGTGTGTTCATCATTGTGCTCAACTCTAGGAGGGGAGAGAAAGAAGTATAAAGGCATGGTCTTTGGTACTAAACACCTTGAAATCAAGTCAGATGGGTTAAAAGGAGTCACAAAATGATTAGTAAACAAGAAGATACATAAATGTGGTGGTGACTAACACTATAAAAGGAGTTCACAATATAAAGAAACAAGTGTATTAGAAGAAGGACAAATCTTCAGAGAGAAGAGAGCCCTCGAGTTGAGTCTTGAAACCTAAGTAGGCTTTATAGAGACAGAGCCAAGGGAAGACTGCAGAGAGCTTCCAGGCATTCCAGAAATAAAAGGGAAATAGCATGAGAGAAGACTCGGAAGTGGTATTGTCTGGTTACAGCAAACATGTAAAGGAGTCTGAGAAGTTCAGGATGAAATTAAGGAAAGCCTAGAACAGAAAACCAGAATAGTGAGAACTTGATATGATACACGATAGTTTTGAAGGGGATTTAAGCATATTTAGGAATTTAGTATTACAAAGAAAAGAAGGTGTTTGGAAGTGAGAAATGGAAGCAGTTTATTGAAGGACTGTCAAGACAAGCCAAAATTGAGAGTTTTTTTATTTTTTATTTATTTATTTAGTTCATGACCAGGCCTGGTGGCTCATGCCTGTAATCCCAGCACTTTCGGAGGCCAAGGAAGAAGGATCACTTGGGCCCAGGAGTTCAAGACCACCCTAGGCAATATAGGCAGACTCTATCTCTACACAAAATTTAAAAAAAAAATAGGTGTGGTGGCACACACCTGTGGTCTCAGCTACTCAGGAGACTGAGGCAGGGGAATTGCATGAGTCCATGTGGTTGAGGCTGCAGTGATTGTGCTGCTACACTCCAGCCTGGGCAACAGAATGAGACCCTGTCTTACAGAAAAATAGTTATATTAGGATAGACTGAACATGAATGAAGACAAGTGAAAGAGCACAAGGAAAAATTGAAGGTGCAAAGAATAGTAATAATGGATGTGGAGTTCTAAAGGAATCACTACTATTGTTAAACTCTGTACTAGTTTCCTGGGACTGTCATAACAAAATGTCACAAACTAAGTGGCTTTAAATGACAGAATTCATTCTCTCCCAGTTCTGGAGGTTCTAAGTCCAAAACCAAGGTGTTGGCAGGGCTGTGTTCTCTCTGTGGGCCCTAAGGAAGAAACCCTTCCTTGCCTCTTTTGGCTTCTGGTTGTGGTTGGCAATCCTCAGCATTCCTTGACTTGTAGTAGCATCACTCCAGTCTTTGCCTCCATCTTCACATGGGCTACTTCCCACCATGACCTGTGACTCTGTATGTCCTCTCCTCTTCTTGCAAGAATGGTAGTGACTTTGGACTTAGGACCCCCGCTAATCCAGTATGTTGCTTCTTAACTAATAACATCAGCAAAGATCCCATTTCCAGATAAAGTCACATTCTGAGGTTCCAGGTGGACATGAATTTGGGGGAATTACAATTCAATCCAGAAAGCATATGAAGGGGTTAACCTTACAGGACCTCAAGGGAAGAGTCTCTTCCTCCAGGATTCTAGGGAAAATGAGCGGCGATTCAGGGCCAGTGAGTGTGAGAGTGAGAAGAGAGTCTGATCATCTGGAAAGCAGAACAGGCTTTCGTTGAGAAGAGACTATGGTTATGGGAAGCAGAAACAGCAGTTTAAGAGGAAAAGGGGCCTAGAGGAGTCACAGTGGAGAGTAAAGGAGAGAGGCACAAAGGATCAATGATTTCCCAGTGTCAGAGTGGGTCTGGAGGCTGTGTGTGTTCAATGAATCAGTTCATCACAATATTTTTACTTCCTCTACTCCTGTCTTTATTTTTTTTACTTTTAATAGATTTTATTTTTTAGAGCAGTTTTAGGTTCACAGCAAAACTGAGCAGAAAGTACAGAGTTCCCATGTGCCCTCTGCCCACCCTCTACACACCGAGCCTCCCCCAATATCAACACCCCCCACCGTGGTATGTGGTATGTTCGTTACAGTCTATGAACTCACATGACACATCATTCACCCAAAGTCCATGGATTTTATTAGGGTTGACTCTGTGTTATACATTCTATAGGTGTTGACAAATGTATAATGACTTTTTTTTTTTTTGAGACGGACTCTCGCTCTGTCACCCAGGCTGGAGTGCAGTGGCACAATATCGGCTCACTGCAAGCTCTGCCTTCCGGGTTCATGCCATTCTCCTGCCTCAGCCTCCTGAGTAGCTGGGACTACAGGCGCCTGCCACCACACATGGATAATTTTTTTTTCTTTGTATTTTTGGTAATTACAGGGTTTCACTGTGTTAGCCAGGATGGTCTCGATCTCCTGACCTCGTGATCCGCCCACCTCAGCCTCCCAAAGTGCTGGGATTACAGGTGTGAGCCACTGCGCCTGGCCTATAATGACTATTTTAAAATGTTGTTAATCCACCGGTTTTTCGGTGACAAGAGTTAGTCTTAGTCTATAATTCCCATGGTAGTCTCTGGAGCATTTCCTGTGGACAAGGGTCACATTGGTTTTAGGGAACAACAGGTGTCACATTTTGGCCAGCAGATTCACAGAGTTACACTTGAGTCCTTCAAATTTTCTGACAAAATGCCAGTCAGTGAAAATGACCTTCTTTGGGCAAATGTATTTGTGTGGGGGGGGGGGAAAAAAAAAACTAAAGTACATGGATAGTTTTTTTTTTTTCTCCCTCAAATGGGGTTTTCATCTAAACAGGGTACCCCAGTTTATTGTATGTATCTACTCTGGAAATTCAATGGTTCATATTTGGAGAAATATATTTTATTTTTTAAGTAAAAAATGCAAATTCAATTCAAGGATACAATATTTTTCACACATACACACTCACATACATCAGATATTTCTGAGGGATTTAACTGAGCTCCTAAAAAAAAAAAAAACAGGACTACCTGGTACTTAATTGAATTATTTTTATAAAATTTGATAATGATATCTTGAAAAGGGTTGGGAGGGTACTTTAATTTTTTTTTTTTTTTTAAATGTCTAACTTCTTTTTCTAGGGTCAGAGCTCCACTCAGCTGACCTGTTGATTCATGGAGAGAAAACTCTAAGAACCAAAATGTAGATTCACAGGTGGACCCTACTGCAGGAATTGCCTTCAAACATTGTACTCATGGAAATAGCAGGGCCTTTGGAGTCAGAAAACCTGAGATAGAATCTAGACTTCTTTATTTATTCAGTTGATATCTCACTTAAATTATTTGCATTTATGCCATCATATAGGATTGAAATTTAATCTAAATTTTGATTCTGAATTGTTGCTTAAAGCATCTTCACCAAGTTAAAACTATGACGCAGCATTTGAGCGTCACTTGTATTTTTTAAAATGTTTTACTTTGAAATAAGATGTAATCCCTGAGCAACTCTGCACCTGCATGACCCTGGGAGTGAGGATGTCTGTAAATTTTGCATCCAATGAGCTCCATCTACTACAGCCTCGTCCTAGTCTTGTGTGGAAAGGAGACAAAAGCAGGAATGGGCAAAGGGAAAAGTCAGGCTGTCACGCAGATCTCAGTGAAATCCTGGGCCAATCCCATGGCAGTCCTGAAGCGAGAAAGGAAATGACTCTTCAGCACAGGCTCCTGCTGTCCAGAGCTCAGGCCAGGTCTTCCAGTCCTAAATCAGTCATTGGATTTGCACTGGACAAGGCAAATCTCTGAAGCTGAGGCAATCCCTGTAAGTACTAAAGTCATCTGTGGCAGCCCTACCAGCAGCCATCAGCAGGTTCTTCGTTGAAGGGAGACCTGGGCAGGACTACACAGCATCCTTTACACTATCTAATGTATCACTTAATTTATGTCTTTATCGTAGTTGTGATCTAGAATGTTAGCTTCTTGAGGGCAGGGATTTTGGTCTCTTTTGTTCACTACTATATCCTCAAACTTGATAGTTCCTGATACATGGTGGATACAAGATAAATATCTAAGAATATTCTAAATTCCTTTATGTACTGGCTCAAGGAGGGAAGGGAATTCATTTCCCCCAGCTGCTGGTCAAACTCTCAACTCAGAACTAAAATGAATTCTTTAATGGTCCAATTCTCAACTTGAAAACTCGTGTTTCCTATTGAGAAACATGAATATCTCATACTTTTTCTAAACTGTGTATTATAAAAACATTTAGATGTTTTACAATAATTTTACTTAACTATTAATTACATATATTTTTTAAATTACTCTCCCCTCATCCTGTTTCTGATAACTTGAGGATGGTGGAGGGAGGCTGACCTCACTCCCTGCAACCCCTCACTGAAGTCACGAATCCTGTCCCACCCTTTCACTAGGGGAGTGAGGAGACGGGGAAGTAAAGTACCTGGTGGAGAACACATCTTGTGAAGCAAAGGCCAGCCAGGAACCCAGGCCGTTCACCGTCTCCTTGCCTGTATAATAGCCAAGCTTGGTTTGGAATTCACAATCGGTCCCAGCAAATCATCACCATTTTTCACAGCTATTTTTGCATTGTTTCAGGAACATTCAGACAGCTGTTGTTGGTATTTTAATGTCTCCCATGGCAGTGGGGACACCAGGTCTCCTGACGGTGTTGTGTAAATTCACTAGAACAGCTGGTTCACCCATGTTTTCCTCGTGATACTTTTGAATATAAACTACCCTGAACAGGTTGGCCGTGCTGTTGGTTCCTATTACTGGCACACAAAGGTAAAGCCACACCAAATAACTAGGTCACTGTTGAATCCACTCTGCCATCACTATCTGCCAAACACCTATCCCTGGACCCAAATTCAAGTTGTCCTGAAAGCTGTCAGAACAAAACTTTAAAAAACCCTCATGAGTTGTGTACTTTATTGCATGCATTTTTATTTGTATATAAAGAGAGGTTTAAATAAAATCTGTAGATTAAATGCCTATGTCACATGTAAGCACTAAGAACAAATGGAAAGCCACATGTCGTTTGAGTGGAGAACCTAGATTTCTTGCACCAAATAGGAGTAGACAGTTATTTCAGCTTGAAAACGTACCCACTTCCACCACCTTTGATCCCAAGGACTAACATTTGATGGTTTTGATATTTCTAGGGATTTCTCCATGTACTTATTTTTTACATTAACAGGCTTCAGTAATAATACATTTTTTCCTGTTAATTCAGCTGATCCTGGACTCAAAGGAAAACTCTAAACAAAAGGAAAACATACAGTGAATGTTGACAAAAATCCCAAAGATAAACTTGTATCTTGTACAAACTTGTAAAAACTTGTATGTGTATATTTCAGGGAGGGGAGTTTAGTAAGGCTGTCTTGAAAATAATATTGCTTTTGCTATTCAATTCTTAAAAACTCAACTATCCCAATGTTACATTCCAATATATTGGGAGTGAACCTTTTGCATACAGGTTAGAGCACAAGTTTTTGTCAATCCATCCAGGTTAGAAGTTCTGCTGTGTCATTTACTAACTCTGACCCTGGGAGGTTAATTAACATTTGTGCATCCCAGTTTCTCATCTGTAGATAGGGTGATAACATCTAGATCATGGGATGTAGGCAATAGTTAAATTAAAATTAATTTAGATAAATCATTTAGCATAGCCATACCTGGTACATCATAACACCATAGTCACTCAAATATTTTTATTATCATTATCATCATCATTACTAATATACTTTTCATAATTAGTCCATGTGCTTCACCTCCTTTTATCTAAAAAATGTGTTTCCTCAAAAATAATTTTCATAGCAGTTCCAGCAGTAACTAGCAGGGTTCTAGTGAAAAACCAAGCCTGCCTTATATACGTTTGTTTTATGAACAGAACACTCCATACTACTCATTTATTCAACAGCTATTGTTTGCATTTTATTATGTATAAGGCAATATATATGTATGTCCCAGTCCAGTATACCTTTTCCCACCCTTCCCCACTTTCAGCTCACTTTTTTTTTTTTAAAGGATGCCATGTATCTAAGCAACTGCTTCCAAAGGAACAGTGTAACCCTGGTTTTGTTAAAATACAACCGTCACGCATCTGTGGCCTTAAAAGGCTCTCTCAGGGTAAAATGCAGTAATAATACGTTAGAATGATTAGAATGGGCATCAGCAGCCTAGAAATGTAATCTCTGTTATGCAACAAGCAAATTAGTTTTGTGATTTCAGGCAAGTCATTTTACCTTTGTGAGCTTTAACTTCCTTGAAAAATGGTCCTCCAATTAGTCTGGTGGCTTTTAATCATTTTGGTGAACAGGACCTATGACTCAATCTAAGGATATCATTAGCTCCTCTCCAGAACATGAACACACACATGCAAACTCAGACTTCACATTCAATTTCAAAAAGTTCCTGGCTTTCCTTGAAGCCCGTCTGTGAACCTTGAAGGCTCATGGATGAGAGTAAAGAACCCTTATGCTAGAATAAGGCTCTCTGCTTCACTAGTTTGAAATTCTAGACCCCACTACCAACAGATGATCTTCTACTCAAAAATAACAGGATTGAAGTCTCTTCCTAGATAACATATCATTTCACACCTCCAGGATTATAACTAATCTTTCATCACTTTTTCTAATGACCTTTTATTATTCCAAATATGCTGATAGGAATATATCTCAGGAAAAATATTGGCAATCAAAACTCTGTACAGATCTTGAAATCACTGAACTTTAATTCCATGGAAAACTAATTAACAAATTTCCCCTAGGCACTACAGCTCCCAAAGGGATTATCATGAAGAGAAATTGTGCTCATATTCTTAGGCCTCCAATTTTTAGACCCAGCTATTTCCACCAGAAGAAGTATGTGTCATTGTTTTCTTATATGAAAAGACAGTCAAAGGAAACGTGAAAGGCTTTCAGACCACAAAATATTTTAAATTAGGAAACAAAGAGTAGTGGGTTAAAAAAAAAAAAAAAAAAAAAGAGCAGAAGCCATCCAAGAGACCAGACAATGAAAATATATTCATATTTTAAAATGGTGCCATTGCAGATGATCCTTGGATTATGGACCAATTGAACTGACCTCAGAGGTCAGAATAATCCAACCTCTCACACATCACATGTGTGACACATCACAGACTCTTACACACACACACACCACACATACACACACCCCCTCACACACACACACACTATTGACAACACCTGAGCTCAAGCCAGTGCCCTGATGTAAGGCAATACCATAGGCAGGTTTCTAAGAAGATCTTCAATGACCCTTACCCTTATGTAGTCTCCTCCTCTGAAGTGTGGACAGAGTCTGTGAATAGACAGTCATGCATTGTTTAATGACAGGGATATGTTCTGAGAAATGCATTGATAGGTGATTTCATCTTGTGCTAACATCATAGAGTGTACTCACACAAACCTAGATGGTGTAGCCTACTATACACCTAGCTATATAGTATAACCTGTTGCTCCTAAGCTGTACACCTATATAGTATATTACTGTCCTGAATACTGTAGGCAACTGCAACACAATGGTAAGTACTTGTGCCTCTAAACATATCTAAATATAGAAAAGGTATAATAAAAATACAGTATTACAATCTGATAGGACCACTGTCGATACGCAGTCTGTTGTTGACTGAAGAGTTATGAGGCACATGATTTTCATGAGATACCACTCCTATGTCTATGTTACATATATAGCAAAATGGATTTTGCAAATGTGATTAAGTTCCCAAATCAGTTGACCTTAAGAGGCACAAATTATTCAGGTGAGCATGACCTCATCAAGAGCCCTTTAAATCTGCATCTAGAGATGAGAGACAGAAGAAATCAGAGATTTGAAGCACAAGAAGAATTTACTGTACCATGTCATTGCAGGCTTAAAGATGGAAGGAGCCACGTGGCAAGGAAGTGGGTGACCTTAGAGACTGACAGCAGCCCCCATCTGACAGCAAGCAAAGAAATGGAAACCTCAGTTCCACAAGCTCAAGCAACTAATTTCTGCCAACTAAGAGAATGAACTTGGAAGTGGATTTTCTACCAGGGTCTCCGTTTGAGAACTCAGTATGAATAATACCTTGATTTCAGTCTTCTTCAGCAGAATCTAGTTGTGCTGTGAAGGACTTCTGACCTACAGAGCTGGGCTAATGAATGGGTATTATTTTAAGCCTCTAAACTTGTTATTTGTTACCCAGCAATAGAAAATTAATACAGGGAAGAAATAAGAAAGATGTTTGTAATTTGATTCTCCATAGTCAGGCACATGGGAAAGTAAACTCCTTCTTCCTACCTCTAAGAGCCAAATTCATACACCCTCAGGCTATGCGTGATTTGCCTAAGCAGTCATATAAAACTATTTTATAGTTTCAACAAATATTTATTGACCTTCAGGTGATACCTTGGGAACTGTGTATGTAGGAATGAGTAAAAATATTGGAATTTGATATTTTTTAACATTTTAAACTAGTCAGACCATTAGAGAACTAGTAGAAGTTCTTACCAAAAAGAAAAGAATGCCTTATGACAGCAGTCCCCAATCTTCTGGGCACCAGGGACCATTAGAGAAATAGAAGTATTGCATTTTAAATGACTTGGTTTAAAACTGTTAGCAGCATCATAGTGTATGTCTGCCTATATTTTAATATACATGCATAATTTATTTTTATAAAAATTTTTATAAGTTATTGGCAGTGTGTATGTATTTGATAACTGATATGGTTTGGCTGTGTCCTCACCCAAATCTCATCTTGAATTGTAACTCCCACAATTCCCACATGTCATGGGAGGAACCCAGTGGAAGGTGATTGAATTCTGAGAGTGGGTCTTTCCTGCACTGTTCTCATGATAGTGAATGAGTCTCATGAGACTGATGGTTTCAAAAAGGTGAGTTTCCGTGAACAAGCTCTCTTCTCTTGTCTGCCACCATGTGAGACGTGCCTTTCACTTTCCACCATGATTGTGAGGGCTCCCCAGTCACATGAAACTGTAAGTCCAATAAACTTCTTTCTTTTGTAAATTGCTCAGTCTCAGGTATGTCTTTATCAGTAGTATAAAAACAGACTAATACAATAACTTTCATCGTAAGTGATTCTCAATTAAATCAATTGAACAATACACTGAATTGTGTATTGAATCTTGAGGTTGTTTGGGGTGTATTCATTCACTCACTAAGTATTTACTAAGCATCTATTATGTGTCAAACATGCTTTTAGACCTTCAGTGTATAAAGTTTAAAAAAAAATAAATATGACTTAAGGAGCTTACAGTCTAATGGAGAAGACCAACATACCATAAACAATTATACATATGTTATTATATACATATAATTATACATATACACATACATAATTATATATGTATATACTCATATATGCAATTAAACTATAAGCTCCTTCATATATATATACACACACACACACACGCGCGCACACCTTTTTCCTCTTTAAGGACAGACATATACCCTCTGCAATAGTGCTGTTGTATCATTAATGACCTTTAGAGACAGATACCTGAGTTTAGAGCAACTAGAGACTCAATCCCCTGATCTCAATCCTAGGCCTGCTATGGGGCTCATCAGGGCAGCAATGCCAGCAGCCAGTCCAAGCCAGTCTGCTGCCTGTGTTCCAGCCAGTAGCCAACTTCCCCACCAACTCCTTGCCACCTGGCCATTGAAAGAACATCTGTATCATGTGCTTGGGAGCTAAGACCATCTGCCAAAGAAACTGGCAAAAAGTCTAGGGTTTGGGAAGATAGTTCTAAGTGTCCCACCCTCTGAAGGCCTTTCTCTTCCCATTCTAGAAGCCAGGCCTTAGACCATCAAGACTCTGCTGTCCCAGCAAATTGGGAATCTGGGAGATATGGACAGCCTACTTGAGAGCACCACAAACTGAGATCCTCTGGCACTTGACATATATAATATTCTTTTTATTGAATGCTTTTTTAGTTCAAAGAAATCTTTTGTTTCTTTGCTCAAGCTCAAATGATTGGGATTATTACCCCCAGCAACTCCATAACATGGAAAAGTACATACACTTGGCCTACTGGGTAGGAAAGATATGAAATGGAAGAGCTGTGAAAATAGAGATGGGTCATGGGAAGAGACCTGTGGTCTGCAAATGTCATGTGCAGAGGTCAGGAAGGAGGTCAGAGATTTTTTTTACCAGAGAAAAAAGCATGCCTTATGGCAGCCATCCTCAGCCTTTTGGGCACCAGGGACTGGTTTTGTGGAAGACAATTTTTCCACAGACCAGGGTTAGGGGGTGGTTTCAGGATGATTCAAGCACATTACATTTATTAAGTACTTTATTTCTATTATTATTACATTATGATACATAATGAAATAATTATATAGCTCACCATAATGGAGAATCAGTGGGAGTCCTGAGCTTGTTTTCCTGCAACTAGACAGTCCCATCTGGGGGTGATGGGAGACAGTGATAGATCATCAGGCATTAGATTCTCATACAGAGTGTGCCACCTAGATCCCTCACGTCTGAAGTTCACAGTAGGGTTCACACTCCTATGAGAATCTATTGCTGCCACTGATCTGACAGGAGGCAGAGCTCAGGAGGCAATGCAAGCGATGGGGAGCAGCTGTAAGTACATACAGATGAAGCCTGGCTCACTCACCTCCCCTCCCCCCACAACACCCACCTCCTGCTGTGTGGCCCAGTTCCTAACAGGACACAGACCACTACCAGTTCATGACCCAGGGGCTGGGGACCCCTGCCTTATGGCACAGAGAAGAGAGCAACTTGTGGAATTTGCCAAAATTCAGTTCTCACTCAGTATGATCAATATTGAGCAATTTGCCTATTTTTCAGTTTACCAAAAACTTAATGAACTTTCTCCAAATACCATAGCAAATCATTTCCCTTAAATGGTTGCAACAGCCTTTAAGGATTTTTTTTTTTTTCACCATTTAGTTTACCTTTTTAGGTGAAGCAGTTTGAAATTCACAAGAAATCTTCATTCTCCAAATCATAAATTTAAAGTACCTAAAATACAGAACTTTGGCTCACTGCTGATAATTGAGTAAATTGACTTTGTGAGGTTAAACTAACTGAAAACTAATGAAAAGCTGTGTTTATATGTGGTTTTAAATCACTTTACCCTTCGGTTTCCTCTATTTCTCCCAATTGTTACCACATTGACATTTATTATTCTTTTGGCAACTTACATCTGAATCCTATTTCAATGGGGATGTCTTCTAATGAGAGAGAACCTGCCTCCTGCTAGGAAAGGTAAAAATTCCAGTTACTCTATTCTCTTGCTTTCCTTACAGCTAGGGCAGGGCTATGCGAATTGCTATCAAAGGTATCAAATGCTATAAACATTACTTTTTAAATCTCCTTAAATTTTATCAAAGAATTAGAAACATTCTTCCCCTAGAGCTTTTCATGGCTGGCTCCTTCCTATTACTCAGTTGCTAGAGATCTTTTCCTAAAACCCTTGATCCCAGCACCACACACACCTCCCACAATGAAAAGCTGCCTCTCCTCATCCTATGCCATATTAAATCAGTAGATTAATTAATTATAATTGTAAAATTGAATTTCAATTCCCTAAAATGCTGCTATGAAAACAATAAAATGAAAACCAGCCAACTAAAGCATTGCAGAAATCATCAGAAGTTGTTTGAAAATCCCATCTAATATAAACTGCCATAAAGTTTATAGTTTTTTTAACACATTTTTTGGAAAATTAGTATTTGGAGTATCTTAAGGATAATAGATTTTTTGATCAAATTCGTTTCTAGTGAATCGATGTTTGGTGACTTTGACTTAGAAAGCAAGAGATGATGAATAGAGCCATGTGCTAGGACCAGCTCAATGGCCTATCTCAGCCATGCTAAGGAGTCTGAACTTGATCCTGAGAACATCTGAGAATCCCTGAAGGAGACCGATTGTTACTATTGTATTTTAGAAAGATCTGAGTGTAGCTGGATAAACTTAACAGTAGTTATATGGGGGTGGAAGGGGAGGACAAGGGAGGTATTGGGGAGATACCAAATTATCTTTTTGTTTGGCTTCTCTAGTTTTCCAACAGTGTTCCTGCAATGATTTGGGAGAGGGAAAGGAGGAAGAAAAGTAAGGCAAAGAGCCTCAAGTTTTCCCTGGGTTTTTTATAAGAAGAAGTGATGCTGACTAGATAGCAATTTGTACCTTTTTATACTTCTTTCTACATATTCTTACTCTATCTTCACTAACAAAAGCAAAAATTAATATTCCACTATCAGAAAAAGAATGTTTTGCATGATTCTTCTAGTAATTTTGGATGTTGCACTCAGCTACAGAAATACTCTCTTCTATTAATAATAACCAGCATTAATCCAATAGCTGCTCAATAATTAACTGTCTGTGGCTAAGGAGAACTACAAACCACTGCTCAACAAAATAAAACAGGATACAAACAATTGGAAGAATATTTCATGCTCATGGACAGAAATTATTAATATCATGAAAATGGCCATACTGCCCAAAGTAATTTATAGATTCAATGCCAGCTCCATCAAGCTACTAATTACTTTCTTCACAGAATTGGAAAAAACTACTTTAAAGTATATATGAATCAAAAAAGAGCCCACGTTGCCAAGACAATCCTAAGCAAAAAGAACAAAGCTGGAGACATCACGCTACCTGACTTCAAACTATACTAAAAGGCTACAGTAACCAAAGTAGCATGGTACTGGTACCAAAACAGATATAGACCAATGGAAGAGAACAGAGGCCTCAGAAATAACACCACACATCTATAACCATCTGATCTTTGAGAAACCTGACAAAAACAAGAAATGGGGAAAGGATTCCCTATTTAATAAATGGTGCTGGGAAAACTGCCTAGCCAAATGTAGAAAGCTGAAACTGGATTCCTTCCTTAAACCTTACACAAAAATTAATTCAAGATGGATTAAAGACTTAAATGTTAGATCTAAAGCCATAAAAACCCTAGAAGAAAACCTAGGCAATACCGTACAAGACATAGGCATGGGGAAGGGCTTCATGACTAAAACACCAAAAGTGATGGCAACAAAAGCCAAAATTGACAAATTGGATCTAATTACACTAAAGAGCTTCTGCACAGCAAGAGAAACTACCATCAGAGTGAACAAGCAAGCTACAGAATGGGAGAACATTTTTGCAATCTACCCATCTGACAAAGGGCTAATATCCAGAATCTACCAAGAACTCAAACAAATTTACAAGAAAAAAAAAAAACATCAAAACTTGGGCAAGGGATATGAACAGACTTCTCAAAAGAAGACATCTATGCAGCCAACAGACACATGAAAAAATGCTCATCATCACTGATCATCAGAGAAATGCAAATCAAAACCACAATGAGATACCATATCATGCCAGTTAGAATGGCAATCATTAAAAAGTCAGGAAACAACAGGTACTGCAGAGGATGTGGAGAAACAGGAATGCTTTTACACTGTTGGTGGGAGTGTAGACTAGTTCAACCATTGTGGAAGACAGTGTGGCGATTCCTCAAGGATCTAGAACTAGAAATACCATTTGACCCAGTGATTCCATTACTGGGTGTATACCCAAAGGATTATAAATCATGCTACTGTGAAGACATATGCACATGTATGTTTATTGTGGCACTATTCACAATAGCAAAGACTTGGAATCAACCCAAATGTCCATCAGTGACAGACTGGATTAAGAAAATGTGGCACATATACACCATGGAATACTATGCAGCCGTAAAATAGGATGAGTTCATGTCCTTTGCAGGTAGGTACATGGATGAAGTTGGAAACCACCATTTTCAGCAAACTATCACAAGGACGGAAAACCAAACACCGCATGTTCTCACTCATAGGTGGGAATTGAACAATGAGATCACTTGGACACAGGGCACGGAACATCACTCACTGGGCCTGTTGGGGGGTGGCGGCCCTGGGAGGGATAGCATTAGGAGAAATACCTAATGTAAATGACGAGCTGATGGGTGCAGCAAACCAACATGTCACACGTATACCTATGTATCAAACCTGCACGTTGTGCACATGTACCCTAGAACTTAAAGCATAAAAAAAAAAAGATAGTTTAAAAAAAAAAAAAAAGATAAAATTCTGAGTGGCAGATGAGAGCCAAAGCTTGAGAGGGGCCATAAACCATGGAGAGATTGGTATCAGTGAAAGATGATTAATTCTCATAGAGACTAATAAATAAAGATAACAATATGTTGTATTATGCTTAGCACGTCTGGTACTTCAAAACTCATAATCAAAGCACAAACTGAAATTTGAGTCAGCCATCCTCACTGGGGAAGTTACCTCAGAGGTGACTCTGAACTGCTTTTTCATGACATCGGCATTGCATGGGACGTAATTGCTGGCCTTCAGCTCTGGACAATGCAGTAATTGCAGGTGGTGAAAGGGGGATTATCAGCTTTCAAGCGGCTAAAGAGTCAGGTGGCACCAACTTTGTAAAGTGGGTCAATATTTGGACAATCGATTTTTCTCTCTTTCCTTGGTCTTCAAATGTTAAAGGGTCAGAGAAAAGCGTAGAAAATGTATTGCAAGTTAAGAACAACAACAACAACAAAAAACAAGAGCATATGTCTGAGTCACTTTTCTTAAATTGTTGTCAACATGTCACATGTTAGTTATTAAAATCGGAATTTGAGAATTGAATGGGCAAACTAAAATCCACTTAATCCAACTTGCTTCTTTTCTGGATGTAGAAACTTATGATCAGCTGAAGTGAACTTATCATTTTAATGAATGCAGTATTTATTTCTTAAATGCAAGTTCTCTTGGAGCTATCCCGTTGATTATTTTTAGGATTTCTTTAATTGAGATTCCATCTTTATATAAAATTCAACTCATTTTTTTTCCCTGAAATTATGCTGTATGCTTTAAATTATAACTTTTTTTAGAAAAGGAAAATGTTACATTATCAGGAAGAGGCATAGAAATGACTATTTGAAAAACTCCTAAGCCATATAAAATTCTCATGAGACATTAATTGATCAAATTGTTCTTAATCATGATCTATGTGCCTGACACTGGGTTCATTGCCAGACCTAAAGGAACTAATAACCCATAAAGGAAAAAAGACACCTGAACAAATATTTAATAAAGTGTTTCAATAAAATGTGGTAAATATTGCAATATTGGTACATAAATGCTGTGAAAAGAATTGGAAGTTAAACATCTCGAAAGAACAGTAATCTGTGTAATCTGGAATATTCTGTGGCACCATTTCCAAGGAATAATATTAATAAATCACTTTAATTGTCCTTATCCAAGTCAAAATGACAAAATAAATGCTTTATATGAAATGGTAAAAAGCAGAAAAAATTAAAATTGGGGGGACTTTGTTATTTCATAGACTGCATTTTCTAGATGTTATTACTACAAAAAATACTTCATGGGAAAAATTTATGAACAGCATAGTACTTCATGTGGAATTATGCTGGCCTATAGAGACACAGAATTACTGGGTTCTGTTCTTGAGAATCTCCCAGTCTTCAGAAAGAAAGAGACAGGTAAATAAATAACTATAAATGCTACAATACCTAAAGTACAGAGAAATGTTTCTCTTGAATTTGTTTTGGCTACACAAGATACATTTCTTTGAAGGATACCAACGAAAGGTACAATCATAATTAGGAGCAGAATCCAAGCCTTGTAAATAGGAAGCAAGGTAGAACACACATTCTGTTGCCTACAGTTGGCGCAAATTTGGCGGGTGTGGATTTGCATCCAGGTAACCACCTCAGGTTCATGCGGGTCAGCACCTGCAGCCACAAACACAGGTGGTGGTTGGCAGCATTTTTGAAACTTTAGCTACTAAATTACAGTCTCCTGTTTCTACCTTCCAAATACCACCGTATGTTAGTCTGGCCTTATTTTCTATCCTTCTTAAAGAGAACTAGGAATTTCAAACCTGCCAAAGGCTGTGAAGCCCAAAGAAAGTGAATTTCCTGCTCCAGTGGTTCTTCAACTCTGACCATCGGTTTTTTTAAAATGCAAATTCCTAGGACCATCCCGCATTTATAAAATTAAATCCACTGGGAGTAGAGCCGGGGGAACTGGTGGGTTTTTTTCAGGTACCCCAAAGGGATTCCGATATAGGTAGTTTATAAGCCTCACTTTGAGGAACACCACCTTAGGTTATACAAACATGTACATGTTAGTCAGATACCATCAGGTATTTTGATCCAAGAGTGAGGTGATAAAACGTCTCAGTCACATTTTTTAAATGATTAAAGTTGTGATAGTTTTAAGTTATACTCTGCAATTAACATGGCCATGTATCCTTGTTATACACATTCACGAATAGGGAATTACATAAAACTAACACTCTCCCCTTCCTCCTCCTCCCACTAGGCCACTTTCCACCCCAGAGGCCGAGCACTTGGTCACTGCATACAGATCCTTCCAGGCCTGTTTCTATACAATTACATATCTGTAACTACGATACAATTAAGATTTACTGTGTTTTAATTTTACAGAAATAAAGCTTTTTTTTATTTTTCACTTAAAAATTTGTGGAGATTTTTGAAGTTAGAATTTATGAATACATTTCATTCATTTTATTTATTCTATTATATTCTAGAATAATTATACCTTAAGTTGCTTAATTATTCTCAACCGATGTACATTTAGGTTATCTCTTTCCTTTGCTATTACAGAAAACATTTCAGTGAAACATCTTTATGTATGCCTCTTTGTGAAAATGTGCAAGAATTTCTTAGGGACAACTACATAGGTGTAGAATTTCTGAATCGAAAGGTATATACATTGTAAGTATTGATTGCCTTCAGAAACTACCCTTTTACCACCATGTAATAAGAGCTAATTAAGCCTGGTGTAATGTCTTGAGTCTCTAGTCCCAGTCACTTAGGAGGCTGAGGTGGGAGGATCCCTTGAGCCAAGGAGTTCAAGGCCAGCCTGGGCAACATAGCAAGACCCTGTCTCAAAAAAAAAAAAAAAAAAAAAAAGCAAATAACAGACCTCTCTTTTAGCTTTATTTGTATCTTTGTAAAAAACAAACTAACTAAATATACTTTTTTATACCAACTCGATGGGTGGAAATTATATCTTATGAGTTTAATCTGCATTTCCCTGATCATTACTCAATTGAGATTTTTTTTGAGAAGAATATAGGTCATCTTTGTTATTTCTGTGAATTGCCTGTTCATATCCTTTGCTCACCTTTCCATCCATCTGTTTATGTTCATCTTGTTGATTTATGGGCATTTTAAATAGTCTTGGTGGTAATAATATCTATGAAATAGTGATGAGAAAAGTAGAAAACCAACAATCACATAATAATTATAGAATTGGGGCTATAAATATGAAATTAATATTATAAACAATATTTCGGTCTGTCTGTTATATGTGTTTTTATTTTACTTATGATGCCTACTGTCATACAGAGCTGTTTTCTATTTTATGTAGTCCAACCTGTCCATCATCATGTCTATGGAGTCTAGATGTACTTACTGTCTCTGTTGCTTTCTGGATGTGCATGGGGGGTGGCTGCTGGGGTGAAGAAGGGAGGCAGGGTAAAAATTGATCAGGGCTTTTTAGCTTCAGTGACTTCACAGTCAGTGGTACTATTAACTGACATAGGAGATGGAGGAAGAAACGCAGACTTGAGAAGGAAAACCATTGCTGAGTTCTGTATGGGGTATGTTAGGTTTCAGATTCCAGATGAAGATCTTGATTGCAATGCCCAGTACAAAGTTGAAAACATACCCATCATTCACTAAAAAGCAATTTTTTTTTTTTTGAGACGGAGTTTCACTCTTGTCACCCAGGCTGGAGGGGCAATGGCACGATCTTGGCTCACTGCAACCTCTGTCTCCCAGGTTCAAGCAATTCTCCTGCCTCAGCCCCCTGAGTAGTTGGGACTAGAGGCACCAGCCATCATGCCCGGCTATTTTTGGTATTTTCAGTAAAGAGGGGGTTTCACCACATTGGCCAGGCTGGTCTTGAACTCCTGACCTAGATGATCCACCTGCCTCGGCCTCCCAAAGAAGCAATCTTTTTATGAATGTCTGCGGCCCCTGCCTGGTGCTCACATTCTAGTTTTGCTGTGTGAGCCTACTTTCTTTTGTTTACATGAGATTGGAGTCCAGGCATCAGCTCAAAGCACATGAGGTCAAGTTTTTAGAACCAGATTGACTAAAGCCTGCTAATGAGCTCACTCTCACGGTTTGTGTTCTTGCCTGGAAATACAATATTGCATACATTTTTAAAATAAGACCATTGGGGCAAAAATTATTCCTAAACTCCTTGCAGAGGTTACTACCTGTTTGTTCTAATTTTCACGGTTTTTAAACAACTAGATAAACAGAAAATATTGGTGTTTCAGCCGCTACCTACTGTTTCTGCTTCAAGGCTTTTTACATTTTATGAACATGGACTGTTTAGACCTATGTATAGGCTGTAATTATCAATATATTATTGACTGACCAGCTTGATGTTTGCAAACTTTCCCATAGCCTTCAAATGTTACACTGAGACACTGAAGCTTAGAGAGATTGAATGCCTTGCTCAACATCATGCTGCTAGTAAGTGAAAGTTCCCAGATTTAAACAAAATCTTTTCCTTCATTTCTGGGAATAATGGTTAATCCCTGATCTCAGGAGAGAGGTCTAGGCTAGAAATATGAACCTGCAGTACATTTCCTTGAAGATCTGGAGCTGAATACAGGTTTGGCTTCATGGATGTGCAACTTGTGCAGTTGTAAAGGAATGCTATGTCCCCACCAAATCTCATGTGAAAATTTGATTCTCAATGTGGTGATGTTGGGCGAGGGAGCCCAGTGGGAGATGTTTAGGTTATGGGGACAGATCTCTCATGAATGGCTTGGTGTCATTATTACAGTAGTGAGTGAATTCTCACCCTAGTGAGACTGGATTTGTTCTTCAGGAATGGATCAGTTTCCATAACAAATAATTGTTAGTGAGTTGTTATAAAGCCAGTCATGCGCCTCAAGTTTTGTTTGTTCACAATGTGTCTCCTTCCTTTTCAACCTTCTCTGCCATGTTATGATGCAGCACAAAAGCCCTCTCCAGAAGTCAGGGCCATACCCCTTGAACTTCCCAACCTGCAGAACTGTGAGCTAAATAAACCTCTTTTCTTTATAAGTTTTATAAGTTATCCAGTTTCAAGTGTCCTATTATAGCAACACAAAACAAACAGATGAGGCCATGTCTGGCTTAATGTTCTGCTATTGCCATCTTGAAATTTTTAATAATTGTTAAGCAAATGACCTTGCATTTTTATTTTACACTAGGCCTCACAAATTATGTAGCCAGTTCTGGGTGACTGAGACTGTTTAAGGGATGTGAATAAATTAAGACTCACAGTAAGACAAGGGACAGAATCCTAGCAGACCCAATTTGGAAGTACTGGCAGAAGTAGAATTGTCCACGAGGAGAATTATGAAATAATGATGCAAAAAGTAGAAAGAAAACCAATGAGCGGGGGTATGGTAGGAAGTGAGGGAGGAGCTCAAAAAAGGAAGAGAGGATCCACAGTGTCACCTTTTATAAAGGGGTCCAGGCCACTAAAAACCAAAATGAGACCTTTGTCTTTTGAGGGGTCAGAAAGTGGGAAACGGTGCTGGCAGAGGCCGGAAGCAGCTCAAGTGTGACAAGGAGTTAATGAAGTGAAGCTGGTGTGAATAGACTATTCAAGGAAGAATTTTGGGAAGCAGCTTGGAGGTTTTGCAGAGACAAGGGACAGCAATTTTTTAATGGGAGAAATCAGAAAATGTCTACACCTGTGGGGAAGAAGCAAGAAAGGGGAAATAAGTAGAAATAAAAGAATGGCTGATTCAAGAGAAAGTAGCATTATCATGAGGTCTGAGGTCATATGTAAAAGAATGAGGTAGATGATGGGCATGCAGTTAGAGGGAAGAACAGAGAGAAAAGAGAACGAGTACAGATAAACAAGGGAAGGTGGAAGGTAAGGAAACTTAAGGAGTTTATGCTGGGTAACCTCTGTTTTTATTCTAATTACATAGAAACAAGTTTCCAAATGTGAAGATAGGAGGAGAAAAGATAAAAGTCATCTCTAATTGGAAAAAGAGTCAACCATGCATGAGTAATGGAAAAGTCAGGCTGTGGGGTCACTGACTCCCTGAAATTTTTGTCAGACCACATGCAACATTTTCTTGTATGGCTATAAATCAAACAGGAGAGAGTCATCTTCACATTTCTGTCCAATTGGTTTTAGTTATTCAGAATTATTTACAGAGCGACATGTTTCTTGATTGCTTTCTTATATTCTAGATCAGAGAATTATCAGAGGTAAGGCAGAAAGAATTAGTTTAGCTCTGCTTTTGGCAGAATGAAGATTCCAGGAAGTATTGATATTCAAATTCTCTAATTATACTAATTTTTGAATCTGTGTCACTTCTTTTTCCTTTTTAAAAGAATTTTTTGGTAGAGATGGGGTCTCACTATGTAGCCTAGGCTGGTCTTGAACTCCTGGCCTCAAGTAGTCCTCCTGCCTCAGCCTCCCTAAGTGGTGGGATTACAGGTGTGAGCCACCTCACCCAGCCTGAATCTGTGTCATTTCTATGCAAGCCTACTAGGCTCCAGGCATTTTTATATATGTTATCTCATTTAATCCTTGTAAGATTCCTATGTCACTATCTTAATTATGCAGAGAAAGAAATTGAAACTCCAAGAACTGATAATTAAGTTCAAGGTCACAGGTAGTACCAATCAGGAATCAACCAGACCTTAACACCACTGTGGCCCATTCCCCAACCATATGCATTAACAGCACCTTACCAGTTATAGTAATTTTGAACAGATGGTCCCACATGAAGTTCATAAACAACCCAGAGAGGTAGATATTATTATTTTCATTTTACAGATAAGAAAACTGAGATTCAATGTGACTTGCCCTAAATCACTCAGTGGGTGAATTCAGCCTTTTTAAGCATAAAAACTCGTGCTATTTCCAGAAAATACATTTAGGGCAACATTCCTCCCAGTGAACCATATCAGGTTTGTACATAGCCACTGAATTTATCTTGATGATACTGGCTGAGAATGCACAGCCTGCAGGTGTGGTTTTCTAAAAAGAGGAAGTGTATAAGTTGATGGGAACTCAGACTTTCCCCAAAGGGCGTAGAGTGTAGAATTAAAAAGGATCCAAGGGATTTAGGCAACTGTGACCATTGTTCTCTGTGAAGAGTTACCCAAAGATTGGGTCCTTGGGGTTTGTCCTTGGGGTTGCTAAGGTGGCAGCTGTGGACCCAGGATGGAGAAGGGGAGAGTAAGACAAAGTTCCCCTTTTGCTTAAAGGACCAGGTGGAGGTCCATGAAAGGACAAGCGTTTTACCCAGAAACTGCAGGGAATCCAAAGAGCTGGTGGGGGCGGGGGAGAAAGCCCATGATCCTCTAAGGGGATCCCTGCCTTGTTTGAGGCTGAAAACTGAGTGATCCTGAGAAGTCAAAGACAGAGGAAGAACCCTCTTGCTGGAAAGAAGCAGAACAGGGAGGTCCTGACCAAATTTTTTTTTAAGTGAATTTTAAGCCTGTGCTAAACTATATCTTACCAAATCTCTATATTACTTGGATGCCCTGAAGTGTTGTGCATCATAGTTTGAGGCAATGTGCTCTATTTCATTTACACGGTTTAGGGAACAGTTCTGCAGCAGAATTAAATGGGGGAAAGTCTGTAGCTCCTCAAAGGGCCATCTTTCAGGGAGAATTTCTTCTTACTTTGAATGAGTAGTGATAGCAGAAAGTTACCAGAATAATCAGCAGCAGTACGCAGGAAAGCACCTTCTACACACGGGCTGCCTTCCTGGCACCTTTTGTCCCTCACACGGATCTGTTCACACCCCCAGTGGTTACTGTACGACGGCAGGATCTCTTCCCACAGTTTCAGTCCAGAATTCATCTGTCCTCTCCCACCAATACACACTGACCTCCTGCTCCTCCTAGGTCTGGATCTGCAAGCTTGCTAAATCAATGTCACAAGTTTCTCACCAGGGTTAGTAACTTATAAGTGAGAAGTTGCTCAGATTATCATTACTAGGACAACAATTTACAAACTTCACTCTTATTGGAGCAAGAGAAAATGTCTAGGTTTATATATGTAATTCTATGTATGAATATGTGTGTGTACACATGTATTCACACACACACACACACACAGTGCCATTAGCAGTTTATCTGAAATTGATTTTCATTATGAAAGGCATAATGAAAATTGGAAGCTTCATCAAAATAAGATGACATGAGTATTGCATGTTGCCAAAACCATTAAAATGAATGAGATAGTTATGCTCCTAGCACGGGGCCACCAGCTTAGGCTGGAGTGCTATCACAGCCCTGCTGAGTAATCAGCAGTCCTCCAAGGACAGCTGCTATTTGGTCGGTTAATGCATTTCTGTTTGGCATGTGTCCTCACATTGTTGACTATCTGAAGTGTGTAGTTTAGCAAAGCAGACACAGAAGGATTATATTCCTATGACTTATATTCCTATGCAGATATAGCTGACTACACATAATTTTTCTTAAGAAACTTTAGCTTGTACTATCGGCAATATTTAACCCACCATACTTTCAATTCATGTAATTTACCAAAAAAAAAAAAAAATGGGTATTTAAAATGTTCAGAGTAGCACACCACTTTGGAAAACAGTTTGTCAGTGCCTTAAAAAATTAAATGCAGGCCGGGCGCGGTGGCTCAAGCCTGTAATCCCAGCACTTTGGGAGGCCGAGACGGGCGGATCACGAGTTCAGGAGATCGAGACCATCCTGGCTAACACGGTGAAACCCCGTCTCTACTAAAATACAAAAAAAATTAGCCGGGCGAGGTGGCGGGGGCCTGTAGTCCCAGCTACTCGGGAGGCTGAGGCAGGAGAATGGCGGGAACCCGGGAGGCGGGGCTTGCAGTGAGCTGAGATCCGGCCACTGCACTCCAGCCTGGGCAACAGAGCCAGACTCCGTCTCAAAAAAAAAAAAAAAAAAAAATTAAATGCAAATCTACCATACTAATTCAGCCATTTCTCTCCTATATGTTTATCCAAGAAAAATGAAAGCATATGTCCATACAAAGATTTATACTACAAGAATGTTCATAGCAGCTTTATTTATGATAGTAAACATCTAAAAGCAACGCGAATATCCATCAGCAGGTGAATAGATAAGCCAATTGTTGTACATGCATGCAATGGAATACTACTTGGCAATAAAAATGAATGAGCTGTTGATACAGTGAAATCACATGAATGAATCTCAAAATAATTATGCTGAGTGAAGGAAGCCAGACAAAAAAAGAATACATATTGTCTGATTCCATTTACATAAAATTATAGAAAGTGTGAACTGATCTATAGTGATGGAAAGCATATCAGTGGTTGTCTGAGTACACAAAGAAACAAGTTCACTAACTTGATTGTGGTGATGGATTTATAGATATATGCATATGCAAAAACATCAAATTATACAATGTTAAAGATGTGCTCTTTATTGTATTTCAATTATATCACAATGGATTTTTTAAAAGTGGAGACTGTATGTGGGAATGTGGACAAAATAAACACGATTGGCAAGGATATCCTTGCTCTATAGGAGCTGTTTGGTTGAGAAGGCACTACATGACTAACTCACATAATAGAAGCTGAGGGAAAATCACATATATGCTTATTTTGTATTAGTTACATATTTCTTTTCACCATCTCTGCCTCTTCTCACCTCCTGCCCCCAATTGTGTCACTGATTAGTAAGTGCTGTTACTGAAGCAGAGATATTTTAGTTCATTGGTAGGAATTTCAGCTTCTGTTAATATCTTTCTTCCTCTTGACTTAGGGTGGTAATCTGGCATTATAACTGTAAAAAAACAAAAATAGGTATAGAAGTTGAAAATGAGATTGAGAGAGAATAGTTAATAGAGCAGTTTAGTAGTACGTAGAAATTAGAATTTGGGACATTTGCCTTGGAAAGAAGGGAGGATACTTTTGTTTAGGGAAATGGGACCAAAGGAATAGAGGAGGAGATGGAGGGATATTGAAGGGGTTGGAGCACCACTTAGCAAATGGTTTTTTTCCTGGCATGTTAATGGAATAGTCTTGAGATACAGATAAAGAATATAAATAAGGAGCTGGGATTTGAGGCAAAAGAAGAATTTGGGAATAGTCCCATGGGAAATCAATAGGGAGTCAACAAGAAGTGGGAGGGGAAAAGGAAAACAAAAGCTTTGCTGAATAGCACAGAAGCAGCACTTGAACTCACCTAGCATGAATTTCTGTGGAGTGCCCTCAGCATGGTTTAGAAAATTTTCAACAATATTAGTGGTATTCAATCAGAGGCATAATCAGCCTTCATTGTCAGAGGGGGAAAAGAGTGTTTGCACCTTTAAAAAAATTAAAGTCCAGTCTCAGCCAGATAAACTATTATATTCAGAAAAATTGAGTTATGCTTTTCAAAATGTTTGCTCACAGATTTTCAACTACTTTCAGAAACATATATTGTCTCCCAAACATGCACTTTATTGTATGTAGTAACTGAGTATTTTTACAACTAACTATAAATAAAGCTATCATAACCAGCTTACCTAACATTTACTTTCTGGTTTCAATGTGGTAGGCACTACTTTAGGCATTTTAAATATATTAACTCATTTAATGCTCATAACAATGCAATTACATGCTTCACAAAGGAGAAAACTGAAGCACACAGAGGTTAGACTTCTGATAAATGACAAAGCTAGGATTCAAGAATCTGGCTCCAGGGCCCAGTTTCTAACCTACATAATATAGTGCCTTGCATACAATTATGATATTACATTATGTTAGTCATGTATGTCACAATTATACCAAATAAGCCAGAGTCATGGAATACAATCAGAAAGCAACTTGCTTTTCATCTCCCACTGTACTTCTACATGTATTCAGTAGGTCTAGTTCATCCCTATTTCTGAATGACATTTAGGGCAATCTTATGACTTTTAGAGTTACACTTAATAATTTAAGATCCTGCAATCAGTAATATACACATCCAGTCCAGTGCAATAAGTAGTATTTAAATTTCATCAAAAGCTGATTCTTTTTTTCCAGTGCAGGCCTAATCACCCTAGCAACTTATGAAACTGATAGTTGGAAGGAAGTTTGACTTTTTCTCTCTCTTCTCCACCTTGCACTTTTATACTTCCTGACCTGCCTTGTTTACTGTGGTTTCTGATCCCCTACCTCCAAGGTCAAAGGGTGAAGAGGAGCTAGTGGCAGCGAATGGCTAACAACACTGTGGTATGAGTGCCTTCTAGTTAGGGGTTCAAAGCCAACCATCTCCCAGAGGCACTTTAGTGGTCTGTTTGCAATTCCTTCCTTACCACCAGGGATTTCTTTCTTGCAGTTCCCTTGAGTAAGGCAAGTCCAGATCATTAGCTACTTCCTTGACTTTCTAGGTAACTGACAGTTTCCTTCTGTTAGGGTTTGTACCCACCTAGACAGTTCTCTTGAACAAAACTTAGGTGGCCCTGTACAGGCATTCTCCCCATTGAACCATATCTGATCTATGAGAAACATTCAAGCGTCATTTGTCCTGACCAACTCCAATGGTCCAGGCCGCTAACATAGCCATCTCTCCTTTGATAAGACATCTCTTTTGCATTTTCCATAAAGGATTCAGGATCACAGTTCACCTAGAACTGTAAACTGTAGAAAACAGTTTATTAGGTTCTTTAAATCCCTCATATCTTAACTTGAGGTGAAGGAGAAAGTAGCTCCCACTCAACCCCTTCCATTTAGGTTAAAAGACTTATAGCATACCCCTAGCTGTCTCTAAAAAATTCTCCTATAATCTTTGATCCCATCTCATTTTGTTTATTTTTGAGAGTGCATTAAGAGTTGCAAACCTAAATTTCTAATAATCAAATTCTGCAAGGTTGCTGGATATAGCAGCACTATACGAATTCAATAGTGTTCCTAGGTGGTTATCAGTAGCCAAATACATAATATTTATAAGCATAATAAAATATAATTTAGAAGCCATTCACAATAACAACAAAAACTACAAGGCATCCAGAAATAAATTTACTCTATATAAGATAGTTATGGGAAGGCACAATATCATGAAATCTGTTCCTCCAACATTATGTATAAATGCAATAATATTCCAAAATGTGTAATAACTACAATGAAATGTTTAATGGCATTTAACAACTAATGAAAAACATATACAAAAGATTAAAGGGTGGGAGTTCTAAACAATTCTGAAGAAAAGTAAAATGGAGAGAAGTCTTGATGTACAAGAATGCAAGACTTTTTTTTTCCTTACTTTATTTTTCTAGAGACAGGGTCTCACTTTGTCTCCCAAGTTGCAGCCTTGACCCCCTGGGCTCAAACAATCCTCCCACCTCTGCCTCCTGCATAGCTAGAACTATAAGTGTGCACCACCATGCCTGGATGAAAGACTTATTTTAAAGTTATGGAGAAGTAAAAGTGAAGTATTTGTTCAGGAATAGACAGATAAAGAACAGAACAGAGAATTTGTTTAAAGTCCAAGCAAAAATGAGATATTGTTATAAAATGTGGCACTAAAACTCAGCTGGAAAAGGATGAACCATTCAATAAACTAAAACAAGAGGACAAATGAAAATGGTCTCAGTCAAAAACAATTCAAACAAAAATTCCATAAAGACTAAAACAAGTGTTAAAATTGAAACTTCAGGAACAAAATATCAGAAACTATCCTATGACATTAGGAAAGGTAGAGATGTCTTTAAAAAGACACAAAAAGTACAAAACAAAGAAAAAGATGGAAAATTGTGACTACTTAAATGCAAAACATCTGGCAGTCAAAAGATACCATAACCAAGTTAAAGCAAGCTACAAAGTGAAGAAAGATATTTACATATATACAACAAGCAAAGGCTTATATCCAGAATACACAAAAAGCTTCTACCACATCATTAAGAAAAGAAATAGAAAAATACTGGCAGGGAGAGCAAGGTGGCTGTCTAGATAGAGCCAGGTGGAACAGCTCTCATGGAAGGATTGAAACAACTGCCATCCTCCTAACAGATCTTCAGAGGGAAGGCACCAGGAGTAGATAGAAGGAAGGCACAGAAGCTGGGCTGAAGGGGAAGAAAGTTGGGAACCCTGAATGGAACTAACATGCACTGGGACTCATTCCTGACCTACAATGGCTCTGGGAGAATAGATGGGTTGAACTGGGAAGGATCTACCTGCTTTCACCACGGGCCTCTGGAACCCTAGTAGGAGACACCTAGACCACCATGGACACTTGAGTTGGCAGGGAGAGCTGCTTAGAGAAGTGGTAGGGGCAGCAAGTCAGCTGATATGGAGCCCAGAGGGTTTGGTGCGGGAGGGTCTGTAGCAGAGCACAGCCAGGGATGGCCATCTGCCTGGGCTTAACTTGCTCCATAGAAGACTTTAGCCCTTAGGGAACTGTCAGACCTGATCTCTGCAGGATGGTATTGCCATCAGAAGATGCTGGTCCGACCTGAGCACTTATTGGTCTGTTAGCCTCTCCCAGGGCCCCAGCCTGACCACACCTGCTTTCATGGCAGCCTTGGGTGTCCTGGGGACCTGCACCATAGCTTCTATGCTGGTGGACCATGCCTGACCAGCAAAGATCTCCAGAAGGGTGGCCCTATGGCCATGCACCAAACTGCTCTTTCCCTCCCCATACTGCAGCTTTTCACAGGACCTCAAAAACTCTCCACGTCACTTTGCTGGCACCTGTCTGCACAGGCAGGTCTTGCTTTCCTTGCCCTACCAGTGTGGGAGTGCACCCCACCCCTCTGCCCCTGCTGATCACCTTTGCAAACAGATCCTTGGCAGGCACAGAGTCAGCCAGCCCCTCTCCCACCAGTGTCCCACAGTTGCACTAACGCTGTGCAGAGAACAGCAGATCCTACCCTGCCCTGAGTGATCACTCCTTCTTGCAGGGCACAGAGAAGGTACCCAAACCTGTGTCCGCTGGTGCCCTGCTCCCGAGCCAACACCACCAATTTTGAGACTGTGCTCAAAATTGCCAGCAGGGGCTCCCCACAGCCCCTCCAGCTGCATTGCCTCTGCCACTGTGGTGAACACCTACAGGGAGGCAGGCACCCTGGGAACTGGTAGCACTCTGCTGCAGCTGCCATACCTCAGCCCCACAACACAGTGCATTCCTAATCTCGAGGAGCCAGAGAACAAAGTTGGGGCCCAATACAAGTTCCCCAAAGTTACAGCATGCAGTCCAGGAGTTGAGAGCTAAGGGTTGGCTCCCTAAAATCTTCTAGAAACCAAACTAGTCAACTGAATCCACCTTAAACCAAAATCAAACCCTCAAAGTCATAGGATAAAAGAAAAAGAAACCCATCCAAAGGTCAGCAGCCTCAAAGATTGAAGGTAGATAAGCCCATAAAGATGAGAAAGAATCACCACAAGAGCCCTGAAAACTCAAAAAGTCAGAGTACCTAATTTCCTCAAAAAAAACCACATCCCTTCTAAAGCAAAGGTTCTGAACCAGGCTGAGACAGCTGAAATGACAGAAATAGAATTCATAATATGGATAGGAGTAAAGATCATTGAGCTACAAGACTGCATTGAAACCCAATCCAAGGAAGCTAAAAATCATGCTAAAACAATGCAGGAGCTGACAGACAAAATAGCCAGTATAGAAAAGAACATAACCAACATAATAGAGCTGTAAAAGACACTATAATAATTTCATAATGCAATCACAAGTATTAATAGCAGAATAGACCAAGCAGAGGAAAGAATATCAGTGCCTGAAGACTGGCTTTCTGAAATAAGATAGTCAGACAAGAATAGAGAAAAAAGAACAAAAAGAAATAAACAAAACCTCAGAGAAATAATAAATTATATAAAGAGACTGAATCTATGACTCACTGGTGTCCCTGAAAGAGATAGAGAAAATGGTACTAATTTGGAAAACATATTTTAGGATATCATCCATGAGAACTTCCCCAACCTAGCTAGAGAGGTCAACATTCAAATTCAGGAATTGCAAAGTACCCCAGTAAGATATTTCACAAGAAGATCATCCCCAAGACACATAATCATCAGATTCTCCAAGGATGAAATAAGAGAAAAAACGTTAGAGGCAGCTGGAGAGAAACGTCAGGTCACCTGCAAAGTGAAGCCTATCAGATGTAACAGCAGTTCTCTTAGTTGAAACCCTACAAGCCAAAAGAGATTGGGGCCAATATTCAACTTTCTTAAAGAAAAGAAATTCCAATCCAGAATTTCATATCTGGCCAAACTAAGCTTCATAAGCAAAGGAGAAATAAGATCCTTTACAGGCAAGCAAATGCTGAGGGGATTCATAGCCACCAGACCTGCCTTACAAGAGCTCCTGAAGGAAGCACTAAATATGGAAAGGAAAGATCATTACCAGCCACTGCAAAAACAAAATGAAGTACACAGACCAGTAATACTATAAAGCAACCATATAAACAAGTCTGAAAAATAACCAGCTAACAGGATGACAGGATCAAATCCACATGTATCAGTAACAACCTTGAATGTAATGGGTTGAATGCCCCAATTAAAAGACGCAGAGTGGCAAGCTGGATAAAGAATCAAGACCCATTGGTATAATGTCTTCAGGAGACCCATTTCACATACAATGACACACATAGGGTCAAAATAAGGAGATAGAGAAAAAGCTACCAAGCAAATGAAAAACAAAAAAAAGCAGGGGTTGCAATCCTAGCTTCAGACAAAACAGATTTTAAACCAACAAAAGACAAAGAAAGGCATTACATAATGGGAAAGGATTCAATTCAACAAGAAGATTTAACTATCCTAAATATATATGCACCCAACACAGGAGCACCCGGATTCATAAAGCAGGTTCTTAGAGACCTTCAAAAAGGCGTTAGAGTCCTATACAATAATAGTGGGAGATTTTAACACACCACCAGCAATATTAGACAGATCATCGAGCCAAATCAGGAATGTAATCCCATTCACAATTGCCACAAAAAGAATAAAACACCAGGAATACAGCTAATCAGGGAGGTGAAAAGTCTCTACCAGGTGAACTACAAAACACTGCTCAAAGAAATCAGAGATGACACGAACAATTGGAAAAACATTCCATACTCATGGACAGGAAGAATCAATATCATTAAAATGACCATACTACCCAAAGCAATTTATAGATTCAATGCTATTCATAATAAACTACCACTGACATTCTTCACAGAACTAGAGAAAACTATTTTAAAATTCCTATGCAACCAAAAAAGAGCCTGAGTAGCCAAGGCATTCCTAAGCAAAAAGAACAAAGCTGAATGAAGGCAACACACTACCTGATTTGGCTGTATACCCACCCAAATCTCTTCTTGAATTGTAGCTCCCATAATCCCCATGTCATGGGAGAGACCTGGGGGGATGGTAATTTAATCATGGGGATGGGTTTTTCTCATGTTGTTCTCATGATAGTGAATAAGTCTCAAGTGATCTGGTGGTTGTATAAAAGGCAGTTCCCCTGCACATGCTCTCTCTTGCCTGCCACCATGTAAGACATGGCTTTCTCCTACTTTGCCTTCTGCCACGATTGTGAGGCCTACCCAGCCATATGGAACTGTGAGCCCATTAAACCTCTTTTTCTTTATAAATTACTCAGTCTCAGGTATTTCTTTATGACAATATGAAAATGGACTAATACAAAACTATTTTAAAATTCTTATGGAACCAAAAAAGAGCCTGAGTAGCCAAGGCATTCCTAAGCAAAAAGAACAAAGCTGGAGGCATCACACTACCTGATTTCAAACTGTATTACAGCAACCAACACAGCATGGTACTGGTACAAAAACAGACACATAGACCAATGAAACCGAATAGAGAACCCAGAAACAAGGCACACACCTACAACTATCTGATCTTTGACAAACCTGACAAAACCAATGGGAAAAGGATTCCCTATGGCTAGCCATATTCAGAAGACTGAAACTGGACCCCTTTCTTCACCATATACAAAAATTAACTCAAGATGGATTAAAGACTTAAATGTAAAACCCAAAATTATAAAAAACCCTGGATGACAACTTCAGGCAATACCATTCTGGACATAGGAATAGGAGAAGATTTCATGACAAAGATGCCAAAAGCAATTGCAACAAAAGCAAAAATTGACAAACGGAATAGAATTAAAGTAAAGAGCTTCTGCACAGCAAAGGAAACTATCAACAGAGTAAACAGACAATGTACAGAACAGGAGAAAATTTTTGCAAACTATGCATCTGACAAATGTCTAAAATCTAGAATCTATAAGGAATGTAAACAAATTTACAAGAAAAAAACATAAAAAGTGGGCAAAGCACATGAACGGATACTTTTCCAAAAAGGACACCTATGCTTGTTGTAACTCTCTCACTTATTTCTCTCTCTGTCTCTGTCTCTCTATTTCTCTCTCTCTCCCTCTCTCTCACACACGCACATACAAACACACACACCACTCCCAAGAAGACTGTAGTATTTTCTAAAATTTCTGGCTCATAAGAGTCACTCAGAACGTGGACAAAAGCCAGATCCCTAGCTCCACTTCAGAACTGTGAAATCAGAATCTCCAGGGAAGGGCCCTCAGAACCTGTGTGTTGGCCAGGCATCATGGCTCACGCCTGTAATCCCAGCACTTTGGGAGGCTGAGGTGAGCAGATCACCTAAGGTCAGGAGTTCGAGACCAGCCAGCCAACATGGTGAAATCCCATCTCTACTAAAAACGTAATAATTCGCCGAGAGTGGTGGCATGTGCCTGTAATCTCAGCTACTCAGGAGACTGAGCCAGGAAAATTGCTTGAACCCAAGAGGTGGAGGTTGCAGTGAGCCGAGATTATGCCACTGCACTCCAGCCTGGGTGACAGAACGAGACTCTGTCTCAAAAAAAAAAAAAAAAAAAAAAAAAAGAATCTGCATGTTGAACAGCTGAATCTTAAAAGCAGACAAAGTTTGGGAACCAGGAAAGGAAGCTACATCTGAGCAGGTGTGCTAGCACCTGACGAGCTCATGAGACAATCTGAGCCAAAGCTCACACGTAAGCCCAGTGTTATAATAGAATCATGTCCAAAGAAGCAAACAGACCAGAAGGAGAGTTTCACCTGTGTACCACGGCAGAGGAAGAGGAAAGACAATAATAATACCTGCAAGGTACTAAAACAGTTCACAGAGGTGGAAAGCTGTGAAGACCACAAACCTGCCCTCCCATTTATCAGACTGTCCCCATATTATTTTATGTTCATTGCTTCTGGGCTTCCTAAAAGGCTCCACCTCTCCCTGGGCCTCAAACTACCCACTTGACCAAAACCACCAGAGGAGTGGGGCAAGAAGAGGCAAGAAGGGAGAGGAATAGCTGAGTGTGTCATCTGTGCCGAAGTCATAACCACTTTGTGTGCTGTCACTTCAGAGAGGTGGTGGCATTAGAGGAATTTCCATGCAACAACAGAGGCCTGTTACTAGCCCTCAGGAGCAATGATTTGTGTTGAAAAGATGCCATAAGTTTGGAAAACTGCTCACATTATGAGCCTTCAAATCTCATGGAAAAAATAGTAAAGGGATGAGGGTTATAGGAATGGAGGAGCCAGAAGCTGAGAAGGAACTGAGAAGCTGTTAGTTTATCAATCTGCAAATCTGGAGCCAGGCCAAATTTGGTAGCTATCAAATCCAGTATGCACCCAAATTAAAAAGACATATCCATCTGTAATGATTCTTAAAAGGCCCTTATAGAATTTCAACTTATAAAAATTCAAAGAGATCGGCTGGCATGGTGGCTCATGCCTGTAATCCTAGCACTTTGGGAGACTGAGGTGGGTGGATCACCTGAGGTCAGGAGTGCAAGACCAGCCTGGCCAACATGGTGAAATCCCATCTCTACTAAAAATACCAAAAAAAATAGCAGGGTGTGGTGGTGGGTATCTGTAAGCCCAGCTACTTGGGAGGCTAAGGCAGGAGAATCGCTTGAACCTGGGAGGCAGAGATTGCAGTGAGCCAAGATCGTGCCATTGCACTCCAGCCTGGGCAGCAAGAGTGAAGCTCCGTCTCAAAAAAAGAGAAAACTTCAAAAGGGTCTATGTAGGCATTTTACGCTACAATTGGGGGAGGAGTTAGCACCTAACCATATTCCATCTGGCACTTATTTATAACATGTATTGTAAAGTAAATAGTTACTTTTTTGTAATGGAGGATATTTTGGTACTATTGCTAAACCTGGGGAACATACAATTAGTAATATAATAATAATTGCCTTTGTGGCATAGACTCTAGGCTAATTACTGTATGTTTGCTGTCTCATTCAGTCCTCAGAACAGCCCTCGGAGAGAGTGACTATCTTTATGTCCAGTTTATATATCAGCAAACTGGTGCTTGGAGATGTTAGATTACTTTCCCAAGCAGAATGCTTTCCAGAGTTCATATGGCCAACAACTGTGCTCTTCATCAACTCTGTTTTATTGCTAAATTTCTTGGACCTGTATCCCACTTCTTTAAGGTGCTTTCCTCATTTCTGTGTATACCAGCATCTCCTCCTCCCAGCTTCTCCTGATATTCACTGTGATTGTCTTTCTGCTACTTAGTTCAGACACACTAAAATGTTGCTATTTAAATGGTGCTTTGTTGGCATGTTACACCATCTTCACCAGATCCCAGGCTACCTAGGGGCTGAGATCATGTCATATTAGTTAATCTTCTTCTTTCCTGATCTCTCTAAGTAGCATGTATTCATTAGACAATTATTAAATACATGTTATGTCACTGGAGGTTGTAACATTTGTTATTGTAGCTGAAAGAATGAAAAAAATTACTAATTAGGACATTTTAAAAACCAATCAACTTATTTTGCTATTAAAATCTGATATTCTCAGTGAAACAGTTTTCAGACACTAGAGTTTATGGCTCAAGATTATCTTGTTATTAGGAGACATAAATTTAAAAGAACCCACAAGCTGATGGCCCATATGTAATGAAATATACATTTCGTAAATCATTTCATTGTCAATCTATGCTTAGCAACCTCGTCTTTCCAGTAGTTAATGGCAAGTCTATTAACTCTACTAAGAAGTAATGATTTGAAAAATGAAGATTGATTGAGCTGCAGTATCTTCAGATATACCATTTATCATCACTAATTACACTTCTGACTTTGTAACTATTTCAAAGTAATTTACGGGAACTGAATTCATTATTCACAAGACCAGTGACAGATGTCAAGGATAGAGGGTTACAGCCCAGCAGGCCTCACTAATCAGTGTTTCCTTTCTCCCGCTTGCCTGTTGCTCAATTTATGCCCGATCTCCATGATCTTAGGTAAGCGTTATTCATAGTAAGTCTTAACAGAGAAAGAAATCTGAAGGCAGTGTTCAGAAAATCACAAACAACCTCTACCATTCAGCTCTTTCAAATAAAATATCAAAAGTAGGTTTACTTGCTTTGCTTAAGTTAGAAGAATTTTTCCAAGGTATTATCAATGAAACAGGTAACAGTGCTCTTTGAGTTACGTAAGCGGGCAGCTAAGCTCCCTGTTGCATCATTAATGACGTATACAGTGAGATGTCCCTTTTAAGACTTGCTATTTAATCATTCATAAAATGATTGTTTCTTTCTGTATCTTATATAGTAAAAAGTAATTGTCTTCAGTGAAACACCAAAGCAGGTGGCTTTTTAATAGGCTAGAATCCAGTCTTTTGCATTCACACCCCTACTTCTGTACACTGTACTTTGGTGGAGGTTTTAAATAGTCATGGCTTTATATATATTACACCTTCAGTGTTGCTTTTGTATGTGTCCAACTTGCCACTTAATAAATCACCATAGTCTCTGTTAAATTAAATCAATTTGATATGCAAAGATGTCGCAGGTTTGACCTATTGAAATGTGAGTGTATGTGTGTGTAATTAAAAAAAGAAATCTTTATTAGATTGGAGTGTATTTTTTAAAAGCACAAAATATATGGAGGAAATCTAATTTTGTTCACAAAATAGTACGCATGAAAATATATCTCCCTGCTACAGACAGAAGTCATGCCTTTTATTTTATTTTATTTATTTATGTATTTATTGATTGAGGATGGCATGGGGGAAAATTGTGCAAGAACAGTTAATCCCAGAGAAAATATTTCTGTTGGAACACTAGCAAGGTCAGTGTTTCCTTAGTTATTCACTGCCAAATGTCAGTCTGATTGCAAATAATAGATTAGTCTTATATGTTGAAGGTCTCCATATATCTCTGTATCTCAAGGTTGTTCTCGACTCTGAATGATCTAGACTTCAAGAGCAGATGCCAAAGCAGTGGATGCCTCTTAAAACCACTTTTGCTGAAAAGAGAATTCCCCCTTTTATGTGTCCCTAGAAAAAGGTATTGGGTAATGCTGCTGACACCGTGATTTTGTACTCCTGGCCTCCAGAACTGTGAGAATACATTTCTGTTTTAAGTCACCAAGCTTTTGGTAATTTGTTATGGCACTGCTAGGGAACTACTACAGGTCAGTAACATTGTCTTTATAAATAGTCTATAAGCATCACCTCCACCATCTGATATCCAAAGATTCCTCTGAGGATAGTTATTTTATCAAGAATTTGTGCCAAAAAAATAAAAATCAACTTCTCTTAAGGATTCATGACATCAAAACTAAAACAAAATGTTTATAGACTGGGCACGGTGGCTCACACCTGTAATCCCAGCACTTTGGGAGGCCAAGGCAGGCGGATCACAAGGTCAGGAGTTCAAGACCAGCTTGGCCAATATGGTGAAACCCTGTCTCCACTAAAAATACAAAAATTAGCCGGGTGTGGTGGCACACGCCCGTAGTCCCAGCTACTCAGGAGGCTGAGGCAGGAGAATCACCTGAACTTGGGAGGTGGAGGTTGCAGTGAGCTGAGATTACACCACTGCACTCCAGCCTGGGTGATAGAGCGAGACTCCGTCTCAAAAACAAACAAAAAAAATTATATAACTCATGGGGAAAATTAAACTTCAGAGACAAGTATCATTTAGGAGAGAGATGCATTAAAAACCCAATGCATCTGGGCCACTCACTATCTGCACCTAAGAGACAGTATAGATAGGAGCATAATCACATCTTAATCCTGACTGATGATAGCTGTTCTTAACTCCTTAACTCTAAGTCAAATGTAAGAGCTAGAACCATGACACTTTTTGATGAATTTGAAGGCTACTGAGGCAATAGTCATTTTTCAAATTCTAGATCGTTAACTAAAAGTGAGTTTAAAAACCAAATCTGAAACAGCTGACTTTCACAAGCGAGGGGAATGAGATCTATAAGGGGCCACTGAGCATTAGGATGATTCAATCCACTTATCACCCTTTAAGTAAGCATTTTGAATCACCTGTGCTGTCCCCAAGCATGGTTTCCTCTAAAGTCCACTAGAGTAATCAGATGTGTTTCATGTTTTCCTAGCGTTTCTTAATACACAGAAATGAGCAAGGCTATCTGGCAGGCAGGTGCATGTGATATCTCTAGAGTCCATATCTTCCAAAGCCTGATTTATGACATAGTTGCTTATACAAACATGTGGAACCAGAATTCACCTCTCCTTTAAATTCCTGTGGTCCTTTGTATCTTTTCATAAGGCTTTGTTTTGTTCATTTATTCAGCATGTGTCGTGGGCTTCTATTTGTTAGTCAGTGAGCTAGACCTGAGAACAAACAAGGCATGTACTTATCTCTTGAGGAGCTCACCATCTAGTGAGAGAGACAGGCAGGGAACATAAAAATCACAGAGCTGGAGGGTGAGAGTCATACCAAAGACATGCTCACAGTGCCATGAAACGAAGAGGAGTGGCAAACAGAAGTGGAGATGGTATCACAGAAGACACATTGAGTCTCAAAGCATCATTCAATGAGAGGCAGCTAAAGGTTCTCCCGCAGGTGCAACAGTACGTACAAAGATGTGGAAGCACAAAGCGGGTAAAAGGGTCATGACATATTCAGGAACTGACAGAAAATTCCAGCTGGCTTCAGATGCAGGTTCAAAGGGTGGGGAGGGGAAGTGGGTAGCCATCTCTTTCCTGGTGGTCTCTGCATCAGTCCCTTCCACTCCATTTCTGACTCAGATGAGACCTTCACTATCCTCTGCCTGGACCTCCACATCAATCCCAACAAGCCTCAAGTCTTTCCACACTGCCACTGGAACAAGCTTTATAAAACAATTGTCAGATCATATGACTGTGCAGTTGAAAGCCCATCAGTCCATTCCTAATGCGTCTTGGATCCAGGCTCAATTTGACCTGGCCCTACCAAATCTCTATAGGCTTGTATTTGTTTTCTAGAGCTGGCAAAACAAAGTACCAGAGTAAGACTGAGTGGCTTAAACAGTAGAAGTATATTGTTTCTCAGTTCCTGAGGCTAGAAGCCCAAGATCAAGGTATCAACAAGGTTGCCTTCTTCTGAAAGTGGGGAGGGGAAAATCTATTCCAGACCTTTCTCCTAGGCTGTAGATTGCCTCTTCTCCCTGTGATCTAATTTCTTCTTCTTATAAGGACACCAGTCATATCAGATTAGGGTCCACCCTAATGACCTCATTTTAACTTAATGACCTCTTGAAGACCCCATCTCCAAATACAGTCACATTCTGAGGTATTGGGGGTCAAGATTTCAACATGTGAATTCGGGAAGATGTAGGGCATGATTTAGCCCCTACCAAGGCTCACCTCCTGCCATTGCCCACACTCACGCCATTCACTGTGAGTCAGCGCCACTCGCACTTCCCAAGACACACCCTATCAAGCCCTTATCACACCTTGCTGAGAGGCAGTAACATATAATGGTTAATAGCACTAACTCTAGAACAAAACTGCAGCTTTGAATCCAGGATCCGCCGTTCAATTGTTGTGTGACTTCAAATTTATCATGCAACCTTTCTAATCTCAGGTTTCTCATTTGTGCAATGGCGATCATACCAACTACCTAAATTTATAAAGATAAAATTAGGAAATATGTGTAAAGCATTTAAAACAGTATCTTGCATGTGGTAAATGCTGTTTAAGTATTAGCTATTCTAATTATTGTCTTCTGGTTAACTCTTATTCATCATGGATGACTTGGGTCAAATGTAAGTTCTGTAAAGCCTTCTCTGACCTCACACCCTGCTTCATGTTCCCACTGGTCCATTATATCAGTTCATGTTTGTATGTTGCCTCTCCCACTAGTCTGTAACTCCTTGAAACCAGAAACCTCTCTTATTAAAAATGAAAAGTTCAGTCTCTGGAAACAGACAGCCCAGCTCCACACCTAACACCAACAAGCACTGTGTACCTTTCAGCAATTTTATTTAATCTCTCTAATCCTTGATTTTCTCATCTATAAAATGGACATAATACTAACACCTACCTCATCCAGGTATTTCTGGAAATTAAATAATAGACATGTGAAGGATATATCTATTACAGAGTAAAGATCTACGATTATTAGCTATTAGTCTGTTTTTATAAACTTTGCATATCCAGTATTTAGCATTCTTTTGAGCAATGAAAAGGTGTGCAATAACATTAAGTTGAATGTAACCAGAAAAACTTGAACAGAGTTGAAATAGACTGAAGCCAGGTTGGTTAGGACTGAAAGTGGGCCAAGAAAAAAATGAAGGCACAGATGGAGAAAGTGGTAAAAACTGTACTGAAATTTGCAATCTTCAATGTGCTGGTTGGACATAGAGAACAAAACAAGGAGGAGGTCAAAAGTGACTTCAGTGATCCCAATTAGTGGATGTATGGTAATGTCATTGTTCATGGCAAGAAACATGGGAGGGAAAGCAGATCTGTATGCAAAGATAAAGAATTCCATACAGATCTTTCCAAACATTCCAGTTTCAGTTATTTTGAATCTGAGGTGCCAGTGAGATAGCAAAGTGTAAATGTCCACTGGGGCTAAATATATGGGTATGGAAAGCAAGGTCATGCTCTGGTAGAGAGAATTGTATTGGAGCTGGAGGAAGATTGCTTCAGATGGAGACCCAAGGACAAGAAGAATAGTGAAGCCCTTGGTTTTCTGCTCTTTTCATCACACCTGCTGCTGGTCCTGTCTCCAGTGTGAGCCTCAAACATTTTCATAATCAGAGTCCAGGATTCTACACAACACATCAAAGTGAAAGAAAAATGTATTTCTTTCTAGATCTGTATCTATTAATCCACCTTCCCATAATAAAATTTCCGTGCCTTCTAGATTTGAATCCTGACCAAAATATTAACCTGAGAAACCCAGGAGACATACAGTCTAAAAATTGACTATCAGGATGCTAGTGACTTTACCTATGTGTACAGTACGGTTGAGAAATTAAAATAAGTTTCTTTATTAGGTGTCCTATACCTAAGTTCTTTTTGAAAGACCTCATTTAAAATCCACTATCTTTACTTATCGAGAGTCAGAGGAACCACATGAATGAATTACCTTGCTGAACCACTGCAGCTGAAGGTATGGAGGTGGGGCTAGTGAGGTGAACAAAGTGGCCCAATCAAAACACTCTTGGTTTTACTTTAATAATGAACTGGATTATGTAGAGCACAACCCAGAACTAAAATGCCATGCGTAAAAGCTGAGAAGTGAATCCATGAGCAGACTGAAGGGACTTTCCTTAAGCCATCTGTCTATAGTCTAAACCAATCTGGACCCTCCCCACTGACAGCACCTCCCTTCCCTCGTCTTCCCAGTTCTCCCTCTCATGAGAGACAAAAGGAAGTTGACCAAGGTTGAGATTACCCCAATATTGTTTTCCTTCCTTCCAATGTCTTTTTCATTTTTATTTACTTATTTATTTATTTTGAGATAGAGTCTCGCTCTGTCACCCAGACTGGAGTACAGTGGCACAGTCTTGGCTCACTGCAACCTCTGCCTTCCAGGCTCAAGTGCCTCAGCCTCCCCAGTAGCTGGGATTACAGGTGTGCACCACCACGCCTGGCTAATTTTTGTATTTTTAGTAGAGACGAGGTTTCACCATGTTGGCCAGGCTAGTCTCAAACTCCTGACCTCAAGTGATCTGCCAGACTCAGCCTCCCAAAGTACTAGGATTACAGGGGTGAGCCACCATGCCTGGCCCCAATGTCTTTTTCAAAATTAACATTCTATTATTGTCTTATCTTGTTACAAATGGGGATATACTCATCAGAAAACACAGACAGCAAAAATAAAATAAAATAAATTTCCTAACATCCATAATCCTATACACCCAAAGATATCCAGTGTAAACTCTTTGTTGTATAGCCTTTGTTTTTCTTGTAAAGATCTAGACAGATATGTATAGACCTAGATCTAAATAATAGATTATAGCAATAGCTATAGATGTATTTATGGGTATAATTACATTTATAAATATAGACATAGCTATGCTTATAGATACAGATATCTGTACATTTGCAGGGCTAACTCATGCAGCCACAGAGGGTACTTAGGGTAAAGGCACTTTATTGGGTGCATAGGGCATATTTTGACTCATAATCTGCCTTTTTCATTCATTCAAATTAAGACACACTTTGTTTAATCCTAAATTCTTTTTAGATTCTTGGTTGTTCCCCACCACTCCCAGTCCAGCTTTGCCCTCCCCAGCTAGAATCCATCTTTAGCCGTGGCCTCTCCAGTGAACCCAGCTCTGCTGTGGGTAACCCAGTCCAAGGAGTCCTCAGATTTTCCTACCACAGAGAACTGGCTGCTCCTGTTATGTCTGGGATAAAGGGAACAAGGCCTGCTAATTTCAAGCCAGTACATTAGACCAACAGCTCTGGTTTCCTCTTACTCTCTCATACATTGCATGATCCTTGAATGTGTTTTCCAATGGCAAAGATTCTTTCCAAAATAAGGCTGAGTGGAGTCTTAGAGGTAATGACAGAAATACTAACAATACACTAAACATTTAGGGTTATCTATAAAGCTGAGGGCTTTATAATTAACCCTTAAAGCAACTTCTTAAGGCAAATATTGCTATTATCCCCAGTTTACAGATAACAAAATCAAAACTTAAAGAATGATCTAAAGTTTGATTCAAACCCAGGATTGCCTGACTCCCTAACATGAATCACACAATACTGCTTCTGTCTGCAGGAGTGTCTTGCAGGAGATTTAGCAAACGATCACAACATGGATTCTCAGTGTTAAACTCCTCTTTCCCAAGGCTTCAGTTCTTTCTGGCTGAGCAAGAGCAAGGTCTGTAGCTATGCAGGAGCATCTTGGTGAAGCCAGGCAGGACCCCCGCTGAGCAATCCTGCATCCACCACATAAGTGCTGGTGGCGCCGGCTTAGTACACTTGAGAGTTACAGCTTTCTCCCTGAGATGGTTGAGAAGTTTGGCTTAGTGACCATCATTTGAATGATAGGAATTCTGTGCACCTGATGATTTGGGTAATCCTCTTCAGAGTGCTGAATGCCAGGCTTGGCACTGAGCCAGGTGGGGATTTACCTAGGCTAGCTTGACTCAGGGCGCTCTTTCCTCAAAGGCCATTCCTCTAGGGAAGACTTAGCAAGTACACTAAAAAACCCCAAGTCAGGCCCGTTTGTGTATATAATCTAATATTGTCAAAATAAATTGATTTGGAATGAAGAGCTTCCTGTTTCCGCAGATCATTTTCCTTTGTTGAGGATCATCTGAAGCTCTGTTTTTATTAACTTTTATGAGCACCTTCTGTCCTCCTCTTCTCCTGTCAACAGATTGTTGATATTGGCCCTGATTGTTCCATGTATGGGTAAATGTGAACCTTGTTCTCTTAAATCCTAATTTGATAAGAACTAACAGAAAAAAAAAAAAAAGAAAGAAATTAAATAAAAAGTGCAAGTCCGGAGTAGGTTAGCAATGCAGAATCCAAAATAGAATATGGAATAAAGTATTCAAGAAATTAGCACATTTGTATCTCATCAAACAAATCTTATCACTTGCCCCTAAATTTTTAAATAATGAACCCATGAAGGAGATCCTAGATTTAACAGTGAGATCCAATTATAAGGATAGATATTAGGACACAGTTACCCAAGCGATGACCTTAAAGGGAGAGTTGCAGAAGCACAGATTCCAGCTGACACATGGAAACCTCCCTTTTCCTCATGAAAACTGCTTCAGCAACCGAGTGGAATAAACTTTATTCGGGGAAGGAGCACCTTTTCTATTGCAGCTGAAGATGTAGAGGTAGGGATAGTGAGAAGGTAGATATTTCATAAAAAGGAGTCCTTGGGTTTTGGGGATATCATACATGATGGCTCTAATTTTTTCTATGAAATAAGGGGCAGAAGAGATGGGGAGGGTAGCTTGAAGAGAGCAGTGGAAGTCTGGCCCCTGTAAAGAAGGAGAGAGGGATCTGAAAACGGCAATTTTTTAAAGGACACGGAGCACTCTGAGGACCAGTCTGGGTTTGGAGACCCTGAATATACAGGGACAGCTATAAGTAGTGGAGTGATATACCAAAATAAGAGACAGCAAGAATCAGGATGATCTACTTTTGGCAATTGGAGAGACAGGTGCAGCAGAAAGACAGTGGTTCAAGTGACACAGCCTATATTTAGTTTGGATAAGGAAGGAAACAAGCCACAGGTGAGGATATTCAATGGGAAGAGAAAGGAGCATTTAAAGGGCTGGTGTACTGAAATGGAACGAGGTTGAATAACAAACACACTGGGGATATGAGAGGCAGAGAACAGAAGGGATAGAAAGTTGGTTAACAATTGATAAAGGAGAGCTTAAGATATTGGAGGAGGTGGAGCTCCTGTTGGTAAGACCAAGGTTGGATCTATCAAGGAGAATGAGTGACTGAGGCAGAGAGAACATAAACTGTTGAAGATGCCAGAATCTTGAGGCTAGTTTGTTGAAAAAGTGGACCAGCAGGATTTGAAGACATGTAAAATGATGACAATGTTTTCTTTTTTCTTGTAATATTGTATCATTATTTTATCGCATGCCTTCTTGTTATAAGCCATTTCCAAAACTTGTGGAGCAAGGAAGAAAACAAATAAAATAGAAAGAGAGCCAGAGAGATGAACAAAATATAAAAGTCATTACTGGATATAGGAAGTGCCCAAAACTATGTGAATTAGGTAGTTGAGGGATCTTAATTTCTTAATATTTTGGGAATTAAAAAATCTGCTCTCCTGGGCTATGGATTCATTGAAGGGAGGTCTATGCCTTATCGTCTGTGCATCCTATTACAGTTCTGAGCACAGCTGCCTACACTATGCTGTTATTCAATAAAACTTTGTTCATGGAATTAACAGTTTGCAAATGGTTCTAATGCATCCTTAGATGTTCACATACTTTATTTATGTATTTATTTTTTTGAAACAGAGTCTTGCTCTATCATCCAGACTGGAGTGCAATGGCACGATCTCAGTTCACTGCAACATCTGCCTCTCAAGCTCAAGTGATTCTCCCACCTCAGCCTCCTGAGTATCTGGGACCAAAGGCATGAGCCACCACACCTAGCTCATTTTTGTATTTTTATAGAGACATGATCTCCCTATGTTGTCCAGGCTGGTCTTGAACTCCTGGGCTCAAGCAATCTGCCAGCCTCAGCCTCTCAAAGTGCTGGGATTACAGGCATGAGCCACCAGGCCCAGCCATACTGTTTTGATAAGTACTTACATTAATGCTCAAATGTTCACATAATGATTTCTACATGTGCAGCTTTAGCCCACTTGCATATTTGGAGGGTTCCGGATGGTGAAGAGAGTAGGTGTGGATGCTGCTGAAGACAGATAAGATCTCCTGTAGCTTCTAGACTCCCCCCCGCCTCCAGTAAGGGCTCAGAACTTAATAAACGCCAATGAGTCCAAGATTAGAAAGATGACTCCCCACCTTACACAGATTCTGCTTCTAACCAACTAGACATCGAGAAGCATGAAGATCGGTATTACCAGGAGCACACTCTTCCAAGCATTTTCAGTACTACTGCGCACAGAGGCAAGCTCAGACAACGCTTTTTTTGGTTTTAAGATTAACCTACCATGGGCCTGAAGTAGTGGCTCAAGCCTGTAATCCCAACACTTTGGAAGGCCAAGGTAGGTGGATTGCTTCAGCTCAGGAGCTCAAGACCAGCCTGGACAACATGACAAAACCCTGTGTCTACAAAAAAATACAAAAATTAGCTGGGTGTTGTGGCACATGCCTGTGGTCCCAGCTGCTCAGGAGGCTGAGGTGGAAGGATCCCTTGAACCCGGGAAGTGAAGACAATGCAGTGAACTGTGATCATGCCACTGCACTCCAGCCTGGGCAACACTGAGATCCTGTCCAAAAAAAAAAAAAAAGATTGATTAACCTACTGTGTATCTTTTTCTTATGAGAGGAGACACTTGAATTATTTTATAAGTAGATAAATAAATTCCCAGTTGGGAGGTATTTACTATATTGTAGGATAATGTGTTCCAAATGTTGGTGATTTCAAGCCCAGTAATGTGGTTTTGATACCATTCCACTGACTTTCTGTTCCTAACCAATCTGTGAAATTGTTGGTGTGTCAGGAATGCTTCAAGTCAGTGAAGGGACATTATGACAAAAAGGCAAACTTCTTATAAACACTGGAGGGACAGTCCTGAACCGGGCTGGGCCTGGCCAGGCAATCTTCCTCTTCATGAGCGCTATGTTTAGAAGCAGCAGAATTGGAGTAGCAGGGTAGAAGCAAGGCCTCAAGCTGTATATCAGGATCTATAGTTTGTCAATACACATTTTTTGGTGACCATCTGAGGATTAAATTAACATATTTAAAGTTCAAAAGGGAACAGAAATTCATTACCAGAAAGGGAGAGGTCATTTTTTTCCTGGATCACTCCCAGACAGAAAATTGTGAACAGGATTTGTTGCAGTAAAAACCCAACGGGATTGGTATTTTCCTTCAACAAAGCCAGCAGATGTTTTCATTCTTTTTAGAGCCAGCTCTCGGTTAATCAGCACTTGGTTGTTCGGTTTTCAGTTATTTAGTTTTGCTTCTCTTTTTCACGTCCTCAAGCCTGAAAATAACCTCTCTCTAGTCGGTATTTGAAAGATTCTACTGTTTGTTAGACTATCTACTACCAGTTGGATAGAGCAAAATGACAAATGAAGAGCAAATAAGGTTTACCTTCCTATTTATCAGCATTTTGGCCTCCTTCATTCACACCTTCTCATTTTTCCTCTTTACCATCATATTCTCCCATCTCCTTCATGCCAGCATGTGGACAGGTCCTCGGAGCCTCACTGCCCTCTTCTCCTCTCCCCAACACACACAGCCTTCCCGGGAGACCTCACAAGCACTTCCTCCTCAGGCAGCATGACATAGGATAATTAGAAATTCAGGGCAGGTCAAAGAATTTCAAAATGCTGAATAACACTACAGTGAATAACCACTCGAGACCTCATTTACAGAAGTAATTTTCTGTTTTTCAATTTAAAGATTTTTTTCAAATTTAGCAACAAACATAAAGTTGCCATTTGGTTGTAGTATCAGATCAAAAACTCAGAGTGCCAAGGTCATGGGCCCCTGGATGCACACATCTTATAATCTATGCCTGCCATATAAGACAGAAGAAAGCAATGTGTGCTGTGCCTGCCGAGCCCTTTTATGTCACTATTTTATTCAATTTTCTCAACAATATACTGGGATCTCATGAGCTTTATTACACAGATGAAAAACTAAAATTTGAAGAGATTAAGTAACTAGCCCAAGGTCATGCAGCTGGTAAGCATCATCAGCCACCATTTAAGCTCAGGTCTGTCTGGCACCAAAGTTTGTACCATACCTTTACCTCCTAATTCAAGAGAGGACATATGACAATTTTCATTATAGTCCACCCTGATTTATTTGCAAGCATATTATCCTTTATTCAGTGACTATGGATCTTAGGGGCCATCCAGTTTATAAGCTCTTGAAGTGATGATATCAGTGGTATCAGTTTCAAAAGGAAACTTGGAATAAATACAGAAAAGTGAAATGTGCATGGGTGTTATATGAGTCAGGGTTATCTAGAGGGACAGAACTAATAGGATAGACATACATAGAAAGGGGAGTTTATTAAGGAGTGTTGACTCACACAATCACAAGTAAGGTGCTACAATAGGCCGTCTGCAAGCTGAGGAGCAAGGAAGCCAGTCTGAGTCCCAAAACCTCAAAAGTAGGGAAACCGACAGAGCAGCCTTCAGTCTGTGGTTGAAGTTTCGAGTCCCAAAGCTGAAGAACTTGGAGTCCAATGTTCGAGGGCAGGAGGGATCCAGCACAGGAGAAAGACGGAGGCCAGAAGACTCAGCCAGTCCAGTCTTTCCATGTTCTTCTGCCTGCTTTTATTCTGGCCTGGCTGGCAGCTGATTAGATTGTGCCCACCCAGATTAAGGGGGGGAGGGGTCTGCCTTTCCCAGTCCACTGACTCAAATGTTAATCTCCTTTGGCAACACCCTCAACAGACACACCCAGGAACAATACTTTGCATCCTCCAATCCAATCAAGTTGACACTTAATATTAACCATCACAGGTGTATTTATGTTTGACTATTTGAGCTAATGTGAATATTACCTAACATCCACAAGTGAAAAAGCAGTGGGTTTTTTGTGGGGGTTTTTGTTGTTGTTGTTGTTGTTTGTTTGCTGGTCTGAAGCATGGATAATTAGGAGCAGAATTTATGACTGAGTCCAGGGTCACAGATGTTGAGGGTAATAACTATAATGATCTAATGGAAAGTTAGAGATTAAAGGGATGTTAAAAACCAGCTAGTTAACCCTATCATTGTGCAAAGGCGAAACTGAAGACTAGGTGTGTTGTGACTTGTGATGTCTCTCAGAACACCTTCTGAGTAATTAAGAGTTGAACTGAATGAGGAGGTTGAAGACAAGATCAATTCCATGAACTGCCCACAACTACAAGGCTAAGCCATGCTCACTCAGCCTGGACCAGGTCTCCTTGTATTTCTCCTTGTATTCTTGTTCATTTATTCCTTCATTTAGCTGTTTGCTTGCTTAAGATACCAGTGGTTGGGTGCACACTCTGCTTATCAGGCACTCTGATAAATAAGTTTATTTGGATTATCTCACTTAATCATCACCACGACTCAGTGAAGAAAGCAACATGATTATTCTAATTTAACATGGGAGGAAATGGATTCTTAAAAGGATTAGGTAACTTGACCAAGGTCAAAATTAAATAGCAGAGTCAGCAGCAAACCCAGGTGCATCGACCCTATCCAGAGCTCTGAATTCTTGCGGTATTTCAGAAAGAGATGGAGGGTAAGCTATTATCACATACATTTTTTTCCTGAAGAATTGAGAGCTTTAATTGGTGTCAGCAGTCTCCCCCGGAGCCCACAGAAAGTGGGAAAACCTCAGCCAGATTCAGGTTCTCATAGTACTCCACTAAGAGCGCTTCCCTCATGCCTTGGGCTACAGGTCCACATTTTTTATATCAAGATCTTAAAACTCTCACCCCAGCAAAGTTTCTGAAAAAAGCCTCTACTTTCACCCCTAAGAGAATCTGAAATAATTCCCAGCTATTCGATAAGTCCCTCCAAAAGGTCCAACCTCACCACACAACAATGAAAAAAAAAAATCGATCTTTTACTGAAGACTGAAGAAAACCAGAGAATCACCCTCCACAGAGTAGAACTCATCACGAGAATCATGAAACATTTTGATTCTTTCCTGAAGGATTTCTCCTGCTTCTAGCTGATTCTTCTATGTTTTTCCCTCGCCTTGCATATGTCTACCAACCTTTTCTAGTGAAGCAGTTCAACTCTGGCCTTGCCCACCACCCCTTCAACTCCCCACCAGCAACATGAAAGCCTAGTGGTTAGCTGAACAGTACTAAGCCTGTCTCCAGAGATTCAGTTCCTGTCACTGCAAAAGCCTTACCTGGTCAACCCTTAAATCCACTGTTGTTGCACCAACAACCACTCTACACGCCTCACCCCTTTTCTAACCTCCTTTCTTTCTTCATGTTCTCCTCAAGGAGGAGGAAAAGGGGTCAAGGAAGTGATTCCGAACAAAAAATTCATACAGCATCTCTTCCCCACCATACTCTGCCCCTGCACACATGTACACACATACATACATGCAAACACACACACACACTTTCACTCCAGGGATATCTAGCCTTCAGAGAAATTTAAAGATGTTTCTCCTGCTAAGCACTTTTTTCAGTTGCCTTATCACAAATAAACTAGATTTTAATGTTAAAAACTAGAAAATGAAACAAAGCAAGAAAAACAATACCCTACATTCCAGAAACTGAAATATTCTTTTTTAGCTCTTGTAACAAAGAATAAGTCAAATCAGAAACTGAAAAATGCAGATAATAAAACACAACATAGCAGAATCTAATGGAATATACTTAAAGCAATGCTAAGAGGAAATTTTATATTTATATAGTTAAAAGGAAAAGTTTAGACAAAACAAGTTTAACAGAGTTTATTTGTACATTAAATGATTCATGAATCAGGAACACTCAAAACCGGAAGAGGTTGAGAGAGCTCCACTGAACCTGCGTGAGCTGCAGGCCTTTATAGGCTGAACTGGGAAGCAAAGTAATCAAATTACTCTATTGGCTATAGCTTGGTATTTGTCTTATTTGGGTCTGATCCAGTGAAAAGTCCCTACTTAGAGGTCAGTTGGCAGTTTTTGATTGGTTAATTATAACTTTCATTTTACTATTTACATGGGATTGGGTTTTGGTTTGTCTAAATGGGAACCCAAGGTGCTGGAACCATCTCAGCCTAATGGCCTCCCAATTAATTGTTTTAACAATATTGATAAATAAGAAAGAAGTAAGTACATAATTCAAAAATTTAGAAAATGAACTATCAAAGAAACCCAAGGAAAGACTAAGTGAAAATAAAAGCATGAGTCAATTAATTATAAAACAAAAAGTATTATTAAATCAATCAATAAAGCCAAGAAAAACAATAAAAGAGATAGCCCATTAGCTAGTCTTTTTTTGTTTGTTTGTTTTTGTTTTTGTTTTTGTTTCCTGAGACAGCCCCATTAGCTAATCTTATCAAAAACAAAATAGGGGCTGAGTACCACGGCTCACACCTGTAATCCCAGCACTTTGGGAGGCCGAGGCAGGCAGATCACCTGAGGTCAGGCGTTTGAGACCAGCCTGGCCATGATAGTGAAACCCCGTCTCTACTAAAAACACAAAAATTTAGCCAGGTGTGGCGGCAAGTGCCTGTAGTCCCAGCTACTTGGGAGGCTAAGGCAGGAGAATCGCTTGAACCTGGGAGGCGGAGGTTGCAGTGAGCCACAATTGCCTGGGTGACAGTGAGATTCAGTCTCAAAAAAAAAGAAAAAGTAAAAAGAAAAAAAAAAGTCCTAGCCAGAGCAATCAGATACAAGAAAGAAAGGAAAAGAAGTCAAATTATCTCTCTTTGTGGAGGTTATGATTCTACATCTAGAAAACCCTTAAAACTCTGTCAAAAGGCTCCTGGAACTGATAAATGACTTCAGTAAAGTTTCAGGATACAAAATCAATGAACAAAAATCAGTAGTATTTCTAAACACCGATAACATTCAAGCTGAGGGCCAAATAAAAAACATAAATTCATTTACAATAGCTACAAAAACAGAATAATGCCTCAGAATATATCTAACCAAGGAGGTTAAAGAGTCCCACAAGGAGAACTGCAAAACACTGCTGAAAGAAATCATAAATGACACAAACAAATGGATAAATATTCCATGTTCATGGTTTGGAAGAATCAATATCATTACAATAGTCATACAGCAATCTACAGATTCAATGCTATTCCTATCAATCTAACAATGTCATTCTTCACAGAACTAGAAAAAACTATTCTAAAATCAATATGAAACCAAAAAAGAGCCCAAATAGCCAACACAATCCCAAGCAAAAAGAACAATGCTGGAGGCACCGTGCTACCTGATTTTAAACTATACTACCGGGCTACAGTAACCAAAACAGCATGATACTGGTATAAAAACAGACACAGAGACCAATGCAACAGAGTAGAAAACTCAGAAAGAAAGCAGCATACCTACAGCCATCTGATCTTCAACAAAGGCAACAAAAATAAGCAGTGGGGAAAGGACTCCCCATTCAGTAAATGGTGCTAGGACAGCTGACTAACCATATGCAGAAGAATGAAATCAGACTCCTACATTTTACCATACACAAAAATTAACTCAAGATAGATTAAAGATTTAAATGTAAGATCTCAAACTATAAGAATCCTTGAAGAAAACCTAAAAAACACCATTCTGGACATTGGCCTTAGGAAAGAATTTATGACTAACTACTCAAAGGCAATTGCAGCAAAAACAAAAATTGACAAGTGGGACCCAATTAAACTAAAAACCTTCTCCACAGCAAAGTAAACTATCAACAGAGTGAGCAGACAACCTACAGAATGGGAGAAAATATTTGTAAACTAAGCATCTGACCAAGGCCTAATATCCAGAATCTATAAGGAACTTAAACAACTGAATAAGCAAAAACCAAATAACCCAATTAAAAAATGGGCAAACGTCTACTATAAAGACACATGCACACCTATGTTTATGGCCACACTATTCAAAATAGCAGACTTGGAACCAACCCAAATTCCCATCAATAACTGGATAAAGAAAATGTGGCACATATACACCATGGAATACTATGCAGCCATAAAAAAGAATTACTTCATGTCCTTTGTAGGGACATGGATGAAGCTGGAAACCATCACTCTCAGCAAACTAACCCAAGAACAGAAAACCAAACACCACATGTTCTTACTCATAAGCGGGAGTTGAACAATGAGAACACATGGACACAGGGAGGGGAACATCACACACTGGGACCTGTCAGGGGGTTGGGGGCTAGGGGAGGCATAGCATTAGGAGAAATATGTAATGTAGGTGACAGGTTGATGGGTGCAGCAAACCACCATGGCACGTGTATACCTATGTAACAAACCTGCACATTCTGCACATGTACCCCTGAACTTAAAGTATAATAATAAGAAATTAGAAAAATAAATAAAATGGACAAATGACATGAACAGACACTCCTCAAAGGAAGGCATAGAAATGGCCAAGTGCGGTGGCTCACATCTGAAATCCCAGCACTTTGGGAGGCCGAGGTGGGCAGATCACCTGAGGTCAGGAGTTTGAGACCAGCCTGGCCATAATGGTCAAACCCCGTCTCTATTAAAAACACAAAAATTAGCCAGGTGGGTGGCAAGTGCCTGTAGTCCCAGCTACTTGGGAGGCAGAGGCAGGAGAATCGCTTGAACCCGGGAAGGTGGAGGTTGCAGTGAACCGAGATTGTGCCATTGCACTCCAACCTGGGTGACAGAGCGAGACTCTGTCTAAAAAAAAGAAGAAGGGGAAGACATAGAAGCAGCTAACAAACATATGAAAAAATGCTCAACATCACTAATCATCAGAGAAATGCAAATCAAAATCACCACAATGAGATACCGTCTCACACCATTCATAATGACTTAATAAAAAGTCAAGAAACAACAGAAGTTGATGAGGCTGTGGAGAAAAGGGAATGTTTATACACTGTTGGTGAGAATGTAACTTAGTTCATCCACTTGAAAAGCAGTTTGGAGGTTTCTCAAAGAACTGAAAACAGAACCACCATTTGACACACCAATTCCATTACAGGGTATATATCCAAAGGAAAATAAATTGTTCTACCAAAAAGACATATGCACACATACGTTCATCACAGCACTATTCACAATAGCAAAGACATGGCTCAATCTAGGTGCCTATCAATGGTGGATTTAAAAAAATGTGATACATATACACCATGGAATACTATGCAGTCATAAAAAAGAACTAAATCATGTTTTTTGCAGCAATATGGATGCAGCTAGAAGCCATTATCCTAAGTGAATTAACTCAGGAACAGTAAACCAAATACTGCATGTTCTCACTTATAAGTGAGAGCTAAACATTGGATACTCATGGACATAGACAGGGACAATAGAAACTGGGGACTACTAAAGGTGCAAGGTGGGGGCAAAAGGGGCAGAAGTTGAAAAACTAACTACTGGCTGCAATGCTTGGTACCCCAACCTCAGCATTATGCACTGTATTCAGGTGACAAACCTGGACATGCACCCCCTGAATCAAAAATAAAAGTTGAAAAAGTAAAATAAAAATAAAGAACAAAATTAAGCAAGCGAAAATATATTCAAGAACAAATGAATGAAAAATAATCCCACTACAAAGGCAATACAAAAAGTAATAAACTCAACCCAAGGTAAGTAGAAATACAAATCTGGATAAAATGTATCATTTTCTAAAGTTGACTCCCAAAGAAAGGGGAAAAAAAAATCAAATAGGCTAATTTCTAAAAGAGAAATAGGAATACATGTGAGCTACTCCCTAAAAACATCCTGTGGCCGGGCGCTGTGGCTCACACCTGTAATCCCACCACTTTGGGAGGCCAAGGCGGGTGGATCACAAGGTCAGGATTTTGAGAGCAGCCTGGCCAATATGGTGAAACCCCTCTGTACTAAAAATAGAAAAATTAGCCAGGTGTTGTGGCGGGAGCCTGCAGTTTCAGCTACTCGGGAGACTGAGCCAGGAGAATCGCTTGGACCCAGGAGGAGGAGGTTGCAGTGAGCCAAGATCGCGCCATTGCACTCCAGCCTGGGTGACAGAGCAAGACTCCACTCCCAAAAAAAAAAAAATCCTTTTATTGTTATGGTATTTTTTTTTCCTATTCAGATGAGTTTAAATAGTATTGGGGTTATCTGTTCCACAATAGTTCCATAAAAATCAGCTATAAAACCTAATTTGGAAATCACATTCTTTAGGGAATCAAATTATGGTTAAAGTAGCATTACAAATCAGTGCGAGGAAAAATTAAGATTATTTATGTAATGGTGTAAGGAGAACTGGGTAGTCACCTGAGGAAAAAAAAATTCAGTCAATGCCTTGCTTGTTACATTAAAAACATGTTTAAGGGAAATCAAAGATTTAAATGTAAAAAATAAATAAAAATATCAAAATAAACTATAAAATGTTTTTGTTTGTTTGTTTGTTTTTGAGACGAAGTTTCACTCTTGTTGCCCAGGCTGGAGTGCAATGGTGCGAGCATGGCTCACTGTAACCTCCGCCTTCTGGGTTCAAGCAATTCTCCTGCCTCAGCTTCCCAAGTAGCTGGGATTACAGGCATGCACCACCATGCCTGGCTAATTTTGTGTTTTTAGTAGAGATGGGGTTTCTCTATGTTGGTCAGGCCAGTCTCAAACTTCCTGACCTCAGGTGATCTGCCCGCCTCAGCTTCCCAAACTGTTAGGATTACAGGCATGAGCCACCGCGCCCAGCCTATAAAATGGTTTTATAATCTCAGAGCACTAATTGCTTCACTATGACACAAAACCTAGAAACTATTTTTAACTGAAAAATTAGAACACATAAAAGTCAAAATTTTCCTGTAAAAATAGACCATAAACAAGATAAATAGAAAAATTATTAACTAGGTAAAAATACTGGTAGAAACATAACAAATGGCCAATTTCCTTAATATTAATATTTAAATAGTTCCTAAAAATCAATTTTTAAAAATCCAAATACCCATCAGAAAAACAACTAAAGACACAGTTCCAAAGAAGTAAATACACATGGCTCTTAAACACACAAAATACCATTCATAATGAGAAAAGTGTAGATTTAGGCCAGGGGCAGTGGCTCACCCCTGCAATCCCAGCACTTTGGGAGGCTGAAGAGGAGGGGATCACCTGAGTTCAGGAGTTCGAGACCAGCCTAGCCAACATGGTGAAACCCCGTCTCTGCTAAAAATGCAAAAATTAGCTTAGCATGGTGGTGGCAACCTGTAATCCCAATCACTTGGGAGGCTGAGGCAGGAGAATTGCTTGAACCTGGGAGGCAGAGGTTGTGGTGGGCTGACATTGTACCACTGCACTCCAGCCTGGGCTACAGAGTGAGTGAGACTCCATCTCAAAAAAAATAAATAAATACATGAATAAAAAGAACAAGAAAAATGTAGATTTAAACTATCAAATGCCTTTCTTCATCTATCAAATTGGCTGTTGTGAGTTTGTGGGGAAATATGCAGTCTGTCATACATTTTTGGGTGGAATGGTAAATTAGCATAATTTCTTTGGATGGAAATTCATGAATAATAACAAAATTTGAAATGAGGCTGGGAAGCAGAGGTTGCAGTGATCCAAGATCCCGCTATTGCTCTCCAGCCTGGGCAAACAGAGTGAGACCATATCTCCAAAAAAAAAAAAAAAAATTGAAATGAATGTTCACATCTAGATTATGTTTAGACATGTGAAATTGATACTGACAGTTGATTTTAATAGGAAAACATAGGAATAATCTAGATATCCATCATGAGGAAACTAGTTAAATAAAACATGGAACATCCAACTTTGGAATAGCATGTAACCATTAAAAGAGAAGAAGTCCCCCAATCTGTCAGATGTAGAATAAGCTCTGAAGTATATTATGTTAAGTGGGAAAAGTAAAGAGGAGTAGGATGTGTAAAATGCTACACTTTGGTGGGTTTTTCTAAACCCACAAATATAAAACTAACATATTGAATAAGAATGACTCATGGAGTGAAATCACAAAGCAACTTTATTTTGTGTCCCATTGACCCACTCAAATATACTCAGTGGGGAAGTTCTCCTGATTCTGAATGAAAACTCAGAAAGTTTTATAACTTTTCTAATCACTTGAGAAATACACACTTTTGTATCACTTTAGATCATCAACTTCATCTCAATTAAGAAATTAAAATGCCCAGTCTCATGTCATAGTCAAAGCTGCCAACTCGAAGTTACTCTTACACTCCTCCCCCAGGTAAGGCTTGCTTCTTCTAGCTGGACATTTCTGCTAGTCTTTTCTCACCATTCGAGGGTGAAATGACAAGGAGTAAGACAGCCTGAAAGTAAGAACCTGACTCTACTGTCTTAAGATAGCTTTACACTCTGTAGGTATGACAAGTATTTAAAGCTTACATTTTTACTTAGTGGCAGGATGACCAACTTACCCTGGGTTTCCCAGGACTTTCTTGGTATTAAAACTGAAAGTCTCGTGTCTCTGAAACACCCTAAGTTCTGGGCAATGCGGGATGGCTGGTCTTCCTACTCAAGGAACACTGTTATTGCCTTTTGGAGGCATCTGCCTCACTGATGGAGATACTTCACCTGCATTCCCTTGATGCATACAATGATGTACGCTTAGGAGCACTGCCTATTCTTCCTCCTGAGAACTTGCAGTTCACTCTCAGCTTTTAACTGCTAAAGTCTCTTGCCCATCTGGATAGACTATTGTGCATGTGCATGACTGCTCTGGTTTGAATGTGTGATCCCTCCAAAATAAATGTCGAAACTTAATCTCCAGCATGGTAGTGTTAAGAAGTAGGGTCTTTTGTGAAGTGATTCAATCATGATATCTCCTCCCTAACTAATGGGTTAATGCCCTTTCAAAAGAGGTTTCAAATCCCAGCACTTTGGGAGGTAGAGGCAGGCAGATCACCTGAGGTTAAGAGTTCAAGACCAGCCTGACCAACATGGAGAAACCCTGTCTCTACTAAAAATAAAAAATTAGCCGGGTGTGGTGGCACCTGTAGTCCCAGCTACTCAGGAGGCTAAGTCAGGAGAATCACTTGAACCCAGGAGGTAGAGGTTGCGGTGAGCCACGATCGCGCCATTGCACTCCAGTCTGGGCAACAAGGGCAAAATTCCATCTCAAACAAAGACAAGAAAGAGGTTTCAGAGAGTGTGTGCCTCTCTTGCCCTTCCTTTTTCCACCATGTGAGGACACAGCAGCAAGGCACCATAGTGGAAGAAGACAGACCAGGTGCTCAGCGTACACCAAACCTGCCAGCACCTTGATCTTAGATTTTCAGCCTCCAGAACTGTGAGAAATAAAAATATATTGTTTATAAATGACCCAGTCTTAAGTATTGGTGTTATGACAGCGCAAATGGACTAATGACCTTACAAAACTTTCTCTTTCTCTATCTCTATCTCCCCTGCATGGCTCACATCTGCTGCAGGAAAATCACTCACACATATTTTGCCTTGACAAGCTCTGAGCATGCAAACCCAACCCACACGGCCCACACTCCCAAGGCTTCACTATCAGTAGCCAGCCCATCTGTTGCCCCTGGTTCTCAGGCGATAGTGAAACAGTCTTCTTGGTGTCTGCCACTCAGCAAGGCCACAAATCAGACTCTCAAAAGTACTGCTGTGGAAGGCTCTTCTCTCTAGGCCTGACGTTGGTAGGAAATGCAACACACAGCACAGTTTTATCCAGAGAAATTATCGTCACAATCATAGCTCTATTTCACTTTATTCTTTGCCGATAGCCTACCATTGCATATCCTCAGTCTGGCTAAGAAATTTAAGGCTCATGAAACTGGTTTCTGAGTGTTTCCATTGAGTATTTCTATTTTTATACGGCATTCACGTTGGTATCTGAATATCTAATATCTGTCATCTTAGAGTCTTAGCTGAAAGTGTCATCTTAATATCTTATTTCTATGCTTATATACACATAGAATAGCACTAGAAAGATATATGAAAAATAGCAATTGCTTCCAGAGTGGGGAAGTAACTGGCAGAGAAAGTAAAGGAAGAAGACTCACTTATCACATTTTACATTCTTGTATCATTTGAATGTATACACTGTGCATATATTACCTGTGAAAACACTGAAGTGAGTTAATGTTTCTAACACGGGAAAGGTAGAATACCCATGATTAAACCTGTATAAATATAAATTGCCAAATTTTCATAAAAATACCCACTAAATTAATAATAATTAATAAATGTGCTTCTATGCAGGAACAGACAGATGAATCAATAAAATGGAATAAATACAAAGTACCAAAACAAGTCTTAGGTTACATATGAACTTACTATTCTATCAAGGTGCACCTCAAGTCAACAGGGCACGATGGATTATTTAGTAAGTGGTGCCTAAGCAACAGGCCAGCCATTTGGATAAACTTAAAATGTGGTTTATGGCTCATAAACCAAACTAATTTCAAATTGATTAAAAATTTTAATGAAAGGAATAAAATCATAATAATAGATAAAAATACAACTGAATAGTGTTACAATCTTAACATGGGCAAGGACAAGTATGATACAAATGGAGAGGCTATAAAGGAGAAGTGGGGTGATCACATAAAAATTAAAACCTTCAAAATGTCCCAAAATATACATAATGGAAACAAATAAAAAGATCATGCACACATAATCTGTAAGACTATATACAATAATGTTAACAGTAGTTTGTTTTCATGGTGGTATTACACATGATTATAATTTTGTTCTTTTTCTTATTTCCTTGTTTTTTCTTGAAACTAATATGCAATACTTAGCAACAAACTTATTTTAAATTACATTGAAAGTAATGAGCAATGCAACAGTCAAAAGACTCACTATAGAAACAGTATTTTCCAGTAAAATATGAAGATAAAATACGTTTGCTCATGTAAAGGAAATGTCTTTTTTTTTCTTTTCTTTTTTCTTTTACTTTTTCTTTCTTTTTTTTTTTTTTTGAGGCGGAGTCTCGCTGTGTTGCCCAGGCTGGAATGCAGTGGCATGAGTTTGACTCACTGCAACCTCCAACTCCTAGGTCAGAGGGATTCTACTACCTCAGCCTACCGAGTAGCTAGGATTACAGGCATGCGCCACCATGCCCGGCTAATATTTGTATTTCTAGAAGAGACAGGGTTTTGCCATATTGGCCAGGCTGGTCTCGAACCCCTAACCTCAGGTGATCTGCCCATCTTGGCCTCCCAAAGTGCTAGGATTACAGGCGTGAGCTCCTGCACCCGGCCAGAAATGTCTTTATAGCAGGTTATTTATCCCAGTGGGCCTATTCCTAGAGCTTGCCGTTTCTCATAATGAAAAAAGAACTGAAACTTGAATCCTTTTATGTGCTTGCTTACTTTGAGCTGATGTTAATAGAACAATGTCCACAATAACATAGGAGACAGGATCTGTTGATAAATCTGAAATTGGAAGCTCTGGTATAAGCACCTCCCAACAGAACGCTATTGTGGAGGGTGTATGCCCTCTAATTGATTTACTCTTTCACACCCAAGTTCAGTTTCTCTAATTCTAGACTTATAGAAGAGGACAAGGGAGATATTTTAGCAAGAAAGTTAGAGAAGGAGAAATGATGACTCCTCTATTTTAAAAAGTCAGCATTTTCAGTGTTCAGAAATTCTAACAAATACTATATTCACAACAGAAAAGTAACCTATGTGATAAAGTACTAATAAGGATGACAAAACAGACATGAACATGCTACATTAATCGCAGTGACAGTGACATTTGCTGAGTGCCTATTATGTGCCAGCTGCTGTGCTGTATGATTTATAAACATTATCCTTAGCCAAAAGCAATTTCTTAAAAAACAAACTTCTTTACTGATTACTTTTCAAAAAGATAATTCCATAAAAATTAGATTTGGGGCCTATCACATTATCCTGAAAATTATTGCTGTTGAGTACAAACATAAATAATTACTAAAGTCCTAATACCAATTATAACTTCCCTAAGGAATTTGGGACTATAAATGAAGATCTTTGGGACTATGTAGTTTTCCATAGTGAAAACAAAGGGGTCAAACACTTAGATTCCTGCAATGGTGATGGCGATGGTGATGGTGATGGTGATGCTGACAATAATGATGATGCCAGCTAGTACTTAAGGGCTCTCACTGTATGTCAAGCACTCTTCCAAGTGTTTTACATGTATGAATTAATTTAATCTACCCAACAACTCTATGAGGAGTTACAACTATTACCTGTTTTAAGAGAATGGAATTGAAACATAAAGAAACGTTAAGAATTATCCAAGATCACGCAACTAGCAAGTGATGATGCTGGTAATTTAATGCAGACAAGCTGACTCTAGAGTTCTTATACAATACACGGTGCCAGCCGGGCATGGTGGCTCACACCTGTAATCCCTGCACTCTGGGAGGCCGAGGCAGATGGATCACCTGAGGTCAGGAGTTCAAGACCAGCCTGACCAGCATACCAAAACCCTGTCTCTACTAAATACAAAGAAAAAAAAAAAAGAAAGAAAAGAAAAATTAGCCGGATATGATGGCTCATGCCTATAATCCCAGCTACTTGGGAGGCTGAGGCAGGAGAATCGCTTGAACCCAGGAGGTGGAGATTGCAATGAGCCAAGATGGAGCCATCACACTCCAGCCTGGGCAACAAGAGCAAAACTCCATCTCAAAAAAAAAAAAATATATATATATATATATATACACACACACACACACACACACACACACACACACATACATACATACTGGGCCTTGGAGTCTGACCCCAAATCTCAGAGCCCAGTAGGGTGGTGGGATGATCTAGTTATCAGATTTTTAGAAATAGGTCTGCTTCTTTTTACTAGCATATCAAAATGAATAATTGAAACAATATTTGGACAAAATTACCCCTCACTCAAATATAGAATTAAAACTTGAAGAGGGGTGCCTAAGTTGCTGAGCTAATTGCCTTGGGGTTTTTTAGCCTCTAGCTAGAGGACACTGACGTAGAAGACCACAGTCTCTTGAGTGCCTACTTTCTCCGTGACTTTAGAGCCAGATTTTCACTTTATGTAATTGTTCTTACCCTGGGAAAGCTAGTTTGCCTCTTGTCTAAATCAGTAAGGCAGTGACTGAGATGACAGCATTGTAGAAATATAGAATATACACACTAGTATACACAGTAGAAATATGAATTTTACTACACACCCATATGTTGTCTCGTAAAACAGTTAAGTCCATGTCATGTAATGATTAAGGGCATGGACTCTGCAAGATAGATAGAACAGGCTTTCAATGGTGGCCTTCAACTTATTAGCTCTGAGACCTTGAGGAAGTAGCTTAACCTTCCAAAGTGCCAGTTTTCCCATCTTCAAGATGGGGATAATACATACCTACTTCACAGAGTTGTTAAGAGGGTCAGATGAGATAACATATCTAGCTCCATTACTGGAGCATAGTAAGTGCCATCATTGTTGGCTGCTGCTATTTTCATCATCATCACCTTCAACACCTTCATTATAATCAACCAAAACCTGCTCTGTTGTCAGCATTCTTCCACATTCAAAGTGATTTCCTGTGTGGCTGTCATCCTTGCTTTTCATTATTAACTAAAGTTGGCCCTCGGTATCCGGGGGACTGGATTGGTTCCAGGATCCTCTCAGATCCCAAAATCTGGGATGCTGAAGTCTGTGATACAAATTGGCATAGTGTTTGCATCAAACCTATCCACATCCTCTCTTATATTTTAAGTCATCTTTAGATAACTTATAATATCTAATACAGCTATTTACATAGCTGTTACACTGTATTGGTTTTTTGTTTGCAATTTTACGGTTGTATTTTTTTTTCTTGAATGTTTCAACCCACCATTGGTCAAAACCCTTAAAATTTGTGGATATGGAGGGCCAAGTCTAAAGATAATGAGAAGTCGAGATGCAAAACAAAGTGTCCCATCAGGCTATTGAATTTTCCATCTAAAGCACCTTGTAAATTTAAGGGAACAAAGAAAAGAGAAACAAGACAAGATGATGATGAGGAAAGCCCATCCCACAGAGGATCTTGTGACCCAAGCTCTTGCAATAAATGCAAAGCACATAAAATGGAATGTCCCCTTATGTCACAGTGAAAAACTGTAACATAAATACTTTTGTTAGTTGGTTTTATTCTACAGATGTTTCTGAGACTTTGTTGTTGAAACAGCCAATTCACTCCTGAAAAAAAAAAAACTTTTGGCAGTACCCAAAGTGTCAACTAATTAGATCCAAATTACAGCTGAACATTTTGAAATATATGCATCGCCCACGTGAATACTGAGTGAATTTATCATACATAGAAATTCAATTGCCGTGAAAGAAGGATACAATGGCATGGGAGTAAACTAATTTGTGAGCTTTTATTAAACACCTTATTAAGAGCTCCCGTCACAAGGGACAGTATACAATGGATTAAATGATGGTTATTCCAATGCTGTGCTCAGGAAAGGCACTCTGCACTGAGTCACAAAACCACTGGAGGTTTTCTTCCATATGGAACTTGATTCTAATCCTATTTTGGCTACCAAATTTGTAAAGCTTAAAAGTTGCTCATCCTTTTTATAAACTGGGCCCCCAACCTGTGGGCCTAATTCTCTCTGCAAACTTCTTTAAAACTGAATGTGAATGATTTGAGGTGATGCCACCCATTCTCATTCGTGGTAGCCACAACTTTCCCTTTGAGCTCAAGGGGAGACTTCACCCAGTTGAGCTTCCTGCTCGCTTTGTAAATGGTCAGTAACCAGAGCCTTGATTTGACCTTTTGAGATTTCAGTTCCTGTCTTTGAACAAAGATGAACTTTCAGTGAGTCATTTGCCAAAGTATATCATGGTATGTATTATAGATGACAGAATTCTAGACTGTTCATAAAAATTTTTAAATGTGGCCAGGCGTGGTGGCTCATGCCTGTAATCCCAGCACTTTGGGAGGCCGAGGTGGGTGGATCATGAGGTCAGGAGATCGAGACCATTCTGGCCAACATGGTGAAACCCCATCTCTACTAAAAATACAAAAATTAGCCAGACATGGTGGTGCATGCCTGTAATCCCAGCTACTCAGGAGGCTCAGGCAGGAGAATCCCTTGAACCGGGGAGGCGGAGGTTGCAGTGGACCGAGATCGCACCACTGCACTCCAGCCTGGCAACCGAGAGGGACTCCGTCTCTAACTAACGAAATAAATAGATAACAAACAATGTAAACAACCAAGCAGACATGTCGGTCTCTTCATTATAAGGAAGAACTCTATAACTTTTAAAACCAGCCAGCAATGAATCTGCCTGTTCTGTTAGGTAGTGAGTGCCCCATCACTGGACTCTGTCAGCCCAAGACCATTAAACCAGCTGCAAAAGGTTTGAAGAAGAGGCTTTGGTATAGACTGGTAGGCTTATTAATTTTCTAGGGCTGCTGTAACAAAATACCATGAACTCGGTGGTTTAAAACAACAGAAATGTATTGCATTACAGTTCTATTAGTCCAAAATTGGCAAGGCCATGATCCCTCTGAAGGTTCTAGGAAAGAATCCTTCCCTGCCACTTCCTAGTTGCTGGTGGCTCCTAGAAATGCTGGGCATTCTTGGCTGGTAGCTATTTCACTCCAACCTCTGCTTCTGTCTTTATGTGGCTTTCTTCCCTCTGTGTCTGTGTGTCTCCAAATCTGTCAGTCCTTATAAATGCACCCGAGATTGGTTTAGGGCCCATCTTAATCCAGTATGACTTCATTTTAACTTGATTACACCTGCAAAGACCCAATTATTAAATAAAGTCACATTCATAAGTATTGGGGTTAGACTTCAACATATTGCGGGATGAGCAGAAATAGTTGGGAAGATATAATTAAACCACACGTAGATATGACTAGTTGACTGATATGATGATCCCACCTATGGTGAGATTTTAGGAGTTATATAAATCCTCTCTTACCAAAATGATGTCATTAATTTGTCCAACAACCATTAACTAGCTTCATTCTCCAGTACTATTCTATTTTTCAAAAACATGACATCTTACTAATGCTTTAAGTCTTGTATTTTATGGATGCTTGGGGAACCATAGAAGATGCCTTAAGTCAAAGCCCAGAGTACAGAGTGCTATAATTACTGTGTCTTTTAGTTCATGTTCACATTCGCTGGCCTCACATTTGCTATGTATTCAGAAATACAAATACCGATTTGTATTTACCAAGCATGAGTTATATGTTGAACATGAGATAGAATGAATTTCTAAAACACTATTAGTTTTAATGATAAACCAGAGCTTAAAAATTAGCCCTATATTTTCCTGTAGAAAATTACAGACTGAGGGCCGGGCACAGTGGTTCACGCCTGTAATCCCAGAACTTTGGGAGGCTGAGGTGGAGAGATCATGAGGTCAGAAGATCAAGACCATCCTGGCTAACATGGTGAAACCCTGTCTCTATTAAAAATATAAAAAATTAGCCAGGCATGGTGGCGGGCACCTGTAGTCCTTGCTACTTGGGAGGCTGAGGGAAGAGAATGGCGTGAACTTGGGAGGCAGAGCTTGTAGTGAGCCGAGATCGCAACCACTGCATTCCAGCCTGGGTGACAGTGCTAGAGTCCATCTCAAAAAAACAGAAAGAAAGAAAATTACAGAGTGAGGCCGGGCATAGTGGCTCACGCCTGTAATCCCAGCACTTTGAGAGGCCAAGGCAGGTGGATCACCTGAGGTCAGGAGATTGAGACCAGCCTGGCCAACATGGTGAACCCTTGTCTCTACTAAAAATACAAAAATCAGCAGGGTGTGTTGACACGTGCCTGTAGTCCCAGCTACTCAGGAGGCTAAAGCAGGAGAATCGCTTGAACCCAGGAGGCAGAGGTTGCGGTGAACTCAGATCGCATCACTGCACTCCAGCCTGGGTGACAGAGCAAGACTCAGTACCCATCCCCCCTCCAAAAAAATTAGACTATTCTCCCTGGTGAATCCAAAAACAGCTTTCATGACTTAAACCTAGTATCTTACTCTAATCTGTATGCATCTTGATCTAAAAATGTAGCATTTTGGATACATACACTTAGGTGATTTGCTTCATTGTTTCGTTTTGATAGACAGCTTTCCTATCTCTCTTCTATAATTTAGTCTAGGACTTCTCAACCTCTGCACTATTGATGTTTTGTGCTGGATAACTCTTTGTTGTGGGAGCTGTTCTGTGCATTATAAGATGTTCAGTAGCATCCCTGGCCCCTACACACTAGATGCCAGCAGCACCTTTCCTGCCACCTCCACCCAATGTGACAACCAAAAATGTCTTTGGATATTGCCCAGCGTCCCTGGAGGGGAGGTTGGGCAATATCATCCAAAATTAGGAATCACTGCATATTTGATGAAAATTAACTATATATTTTTTAATAGTGACAAACGTAGCATTGTTACGTCATTGCAAAAACCTTGATGTCTGCCTGCACCTGTATGTTTGTTTATTGCAGCACTATTCACAATAGTAAAGACTTGGAACCAATCCAAATGCCCATCAGTGATAGACTGGATAAAGGAAATGTGGCACATGTACACCATGGAATACTATGCAGTCATGAAAAAGAAAGAGTTCATGTCCTTTGCAGGGACATGGATGAAGCTGGAAACCATCATCCTCAGCAAACTAACACAGGAACAGAAAACCAAACACGGCATGTTCTCACTCACAAGTGGGAGTCGAACAATGAGAATGCATGGACACAGGGAGGGGAATATCATACACTGAGGTCTGTCAGGGATCAGGGGAAAGGGCAGGGAGAGCATTAGGACAAATACCTAATGCACGTGGGGCTTAAAACCTAGATAACAGGTTGATGGGTGCAGCAAATCACCATGGCACATGTATACCTATGTAACAAACCTGCACGTTCAGCACGTGTATCCCAGAACTTAAAGTAAAATTTAAAAATAAGTAAATAAAAACCTTAATGTCTGGCTTAATAGAAGACAGCTGGATTCTCATGTCTACCACTTCTTTCATTCTGCTGATATATGTATAGTTAGAAAATGGAGGAGTATTTTAACAGCCTTTTCAAATAGTTGTGGATATTTTTCTTTAATATTACCCCAAAATCACCAAGTAGTAGTTTCTTAAATGTTGCTTGTCAAATTAAAATTCTTCTATCTTTCACTTCGAATGGATCTTTCACCCATGCATTGATCATTTGGAAAATACTGGTTCACTGAGTTACCTTGTTCTTCCCAAATTTGACATGTTTTGTTATCAATGTTATTATTATTATTTTAATATTTTAAAAAATTACAATTGTTAGCTGGACACAGTCAGGTTCACCTGTAGTCCCTGCTACTTGGGATGCTTATGTGGGAGAATTGATTGAGCCCAGGGGTTCTAGTCCAGCCTGGGCAACATAGTGAGACCCCTTCTCTAAAAACATTTTTTTTTTTTCCAAATCACAATTGTTAACATCACCAATCTCATCAGCAAAGCCTTAAGTATTAGGATGTTGTCGAGCCCACAGTGGTGAATATGAATTTTCTGATATTCTAATTTTCACTTGAAAGCTTAAATGTTATCACTGGCAACAAATACCGCTGGTTGTTTTCCTTGAAGTGACAGACTCACTTCATTAATTTTTGAGAAAATGTCTGACAAATACTCAAGTAGGAATAACTATAATTTGTCTGTCAGTTGTTCTTTCAAGTAAAAAAAAAAAACAATGTGTATTGTGAAAAACGGCTCTTCAGCTTGTATCTCGTACAATTAAACATGCACTTCTCCTCACACCGACTGTCATACTTCAGCATGCAGCCACAGCGCACAGCGTTTTCTGTGCAGTTCCCATTTTGTCATACAGAATAGTTTTAAAGTGTACATAATGGTTGAGATTTAAGAAGTTTTTTTAATGCTGTTTCAAAGACATTCTTTTATTAAAATATAGAAGGCTTCACAGATGTGTATGTCATCCTTGCATAGGGGCTGTGCTAATTTTCTCTGTATTATTTTAATTTCAGTGTATATGCTGCTGAAGTCAGCACTCAAAGACATTCTTAAGTGAAACAGTGAAACTGTTGGTTTTTTTTTTCTGCAAGAGCCTTGTGGTGAAGTATCTGCTGGCATAGTTTTATGCTACTGTTATGGTTTACACTAAAGCACAAACACCATTGATGTAAATATCAACACAATGAGAAAGGCTATTATTAATAATACTAATATTAATAATACTAAGGCAAACGATGTCTTAGTATTACTATAAGAACTAGTTTTGACCTTGGGGATCCCCAGAGGCCCAAAGACTACACTTTGAGAATCGCTGGTGTATGAAGATCATTCCGCTCCACACGTAACTTGAATAATATAGAAAATATCTGCTGACAGACTTGCACAATAGTAGATACACTTCTTCAAAGTAGAATTTAGTATATTCTAGGAACTGCACATAGCATTCCAGGAACATACCTCTCACTACCAATCAAAACTGTCCAAAGACTGCTGGGCACTGTGACTCATGCCTGTAATCTCAGCACTTGGGAAGCTGAGGCAGGTGGATCACTTGAGGTCAGGAGTTTGAGACCAGCCTGGCCAACATAATTTTTGTAAAAATACAAAAATTAGCCAGGTGTGGTGGTGGGTGCCTGTAATCCCAGCTATTTGGGAGGCTGAGGCAGGAGAATCACATGAACTCAGGAGGCGGAGGTGGCAGTGAGCTGAGATCACGCCACTGCACTTCAGCCTGGGTGACAGAGCAAGACTCAGTCTCAAAAAAAAAAAAAAAAAGAAATTGTTGAAAGAGCTGTTTGCTCTCTTTTTCAAGAGTCTCAGAGGTTAGAAATATTTCTACAACATTTTAGTTTGTCTTAATGGAGCTGACAATTAAGTACTTTCCTATATATTTTTTGAAACCATTTCCACATTTGGCCTAGACCCTCTAGGAGTAATGAGTTTCAAAACCTTGTGTGTGAGCACTACTTTCTGGGATTTGTAGAAACTTCATTCTTTTTTTTTTTTTGGTCTCAAAGAGTAGATCCCAGTTCCAAGGCATTTGGTAAGGAAGTATGCGTTCTCTCAATTTCTAACACAATGCCTTGTTCAAATTAGGCACTCAATAAATATTTGTTGACTATAAAACCTAACTGATTGACCTCTTTTACAATCTTGGTAGTTTTATGATCTGATGATAGGACTTTCAACCTTCATCCATTTAGACTGGAGAGGGCAATTTTTTAGAATCCTGGAACATTTGAAGGTGAAAGTAAGGCTCTTTATTGAAAACAGAGTGATTAAGGAAACATCTGCATACTGAAGAGTAAACCCACCCCTTCCCCAAGGCCTTTCTAAAACGTTGGCTGCCAGTCTTTATGCACACCCCTACCATCAGGCAACGGAATGATTCTGTCTGAGAAAGCTGATAAGCCCAAGAGATAAATCTTAAAGATAACTGGGTTTTGGGATTCTACAAAGAACCAGATGGGCCTTGTGTACAGAAAGGCCTACCATATGACAAGCCCCACCCTAAGCACACAGGAAAAACAAGGAAGATGGTATCCCACGGAAGAAAGAAGTGATGAGAATTTCTAGGATGATAGTCAAGGAAGTCCGGGGATAACACGTCTTCAGTAAGCCAGATTGTAATAAGAAGATGGAGTACCCCAAGAGGGATGTCTTCAAGTGGGGAAAACTGGAACATAGAAATTACCGATTAAATTGGACAATATTGAGGGGCATGTTAGACACTTGAATGGAAAATTTGGGGATAACTTATTGCTATGTAAACAGAAAATTATAAGTACAAAAGAAGCAATTAACCCCTGTACAATTTAGAAGTTATACAAGGAAAAAAGATATGTTCACAGGGTACCACATGGCTTAACTGAGAACAATACTTACATGATCAAAATAATGCAAATACTGTACTCTGATTTGGCCAAAAATTGTGAAAGATTTATGTTGGGAACATAAAGATGAAGTAATTGTGTGCAGTAAAGTCTAGGGATCGTAGTTATGAAAGAACTAAATCCTAATCTAATAGATTCTAATATTTTCTAAATCTAACTCTAATTCTAAATCTAATTCTAATCTAATCACGTCTAAATCAAGAAGTAGCAATATAGGTATGTTTCTTCAAAAATGGAATTTAAAATCAGAAGAGCCTGAAAGTTGAAAGTAGCTCCTCTAGGTAGTGGAACTCAAGAATGGGCAGTTTGGACAAGATTAATTCTTTTTCCTTGTGAACCTTATAGAGTGATCAAGTTAAAAATGCATACATATATTACCTCAAATTACCTAATAAAAATTATAAATAAGTAAGTCAAAGATGTTTTACTTTTCGCATAGATGGATCTGACTACATAACCAGGTTTTTGCCTAAAACTTTGTGGTAAACTGTATATACCATTTGAATTTTTTCTGTGCAGGGACAGAGAGCAGCCACATATCAGACTTTCTTTGACCTCCTCCTGTAAGAATGTATCTGCAATGTGTCCTATCTTCTCAAAATTCATATATGCTTAATTGAATTAAGAATTTGGGCCAGGGACTGTGGCTCATGCCTATAATCCCAGCACTTGGGGAGGCCAAGACGGGGCAGATTATGAAATCAGGAGTTCAAGACCAGCCTGGCCAATATAATGAAACCCCATCCCTATTAAAAATATAAAAATTATCCAGGTGTGGTGGCGGGCACCTATAATCCCAGCTACTCAGAAGGCTGAGACAGGAGAATCGCTTGAACCCGGGAGGCGGAGGTTGTAGTGAGCCGAGATGGAGCCATTACACTCCAGCCCGGACAACAGTGCCAAACTCTGTCTCAAGAAAAAAAAAAAAAATGACATATCCCATATGAACAGTTCTTTCTGGACAGACTGGTCTACTTATGATTTGATTATGCCATTTGGCCAAAGTTAAAAAAAATTTCTTTCTCCCCTTCTCCCTCCAGAGCTTTGCCTATCAAATTTTTTATAATAGCTCAAAACCCAATTCCCTGTGGAACTTACTTTTGTCCTTTTCAATTGGAAGTGATTGCTGCTTCCTATATATGATCTGGTTTCATTACCTTTTAGCATTTTTGAGAGGTCTACCTTAGATACAAAAAGTATGCATCATTTATCCTTACAACTTAGAATAAAACAAACATCCAATAACTCACCTCCTAGCTTAAGAAATAGAACATTACTCTTCACAACTGCATCTTCTCACCCCACCCTACAGAGAAAATTGCTATCCTATTTTGGGTTACTCCTTTTCTTGCTTTTCTTTATGGTTTTATCATAACCAGATATTCCCTAAACAATGTCTTAATTTATTTTCCCTGGAACTTTATTTTTCTCAAATTTTCTTCTTTTGCTCAAACATTGTGATAATTAGCTATAGTGATGCATAAAGCTGTAGTTCATTCTTTGTCATTACTATATAATGTCCAATTGTCTTAATATACTATGAGTTATTTACTGTTTCTGTTGTTGATTGCCATTATGGGTTGTTGTCAATGGTTTTCTCTGATGGTCGATGCTTCTATAAACTTTCTTATATATACTTCCTATACTATACTATAAACTTTCTTGGTGCATATGTGCAGGACTTCTGTGCAGTACTGGTTCTCAAGGGGGGAACATTCTGGGAATGTGAATTCTCAGGCCCCGCTCAACCTAAGGAATCCAAAACTCAAAAACTCTCAGGGTAGGACCCAGCAATCTGTGTTTTTTGTTTTTTGTTTCTTTTGGTTTTTGCTTTTCTTTGAGATGGAGTCTTGCTCTGTTACCCAGGCTGGAGTGCAGGGCACCATCTTGGCTCACTGCAACCTCTGCCCCAAAGGTTCAAGCAATTCTCCTGCCTCAGCTTCCTGAATAGCTGGGATTACAGGCATGAACTACCACATCTAGCTATTTTTTTGTATTTTTAGTAGAGACAGGGCTTAACCATGTTGGCCACGCTGGTCTCAAACTCCTGACCTCAAGTGATCTGCCCACCTCAGCTTCTCAAAGCCACCGCACCTGGCTGCAATCTGTGTTTTAACAAGCCATCAAGGTTATTCGAATGCTCCCTGAAGTTTGAGAACTGCAGATCTAGTGTGACAATGGATTTGTCATGTCAGTTTCTCCTTGTAGCTCTTTTCATATTTATTTTATATATTCTGAAGGCATATTATTGCACTGTATGAATTAGAGGGTCATATCTTCCTGATTAATTAAAACTTTCAGTATATTTGGTAAATGCTTTCAGGCTTAAAGTCTACTTTGATACTAAAATAGTCTTGCTAACTTTCTTTGGATATCTCCTTATTGTCTAGTTTTCCATCTTTTGACTTTAAATCTTTCTCTGCACTTAAGTTTTGGCTGAACGTGGCATTTGTAAAATAGTAAATTACCTTTTAAAAAAGTTCAATCTGATAGTATCATAATTGCGAATTTTAGTCTACCTACCTTTTAATTCATTTCTACCATCTCACTTTCACATCTATATACTCCGATTTTTCTTTTTCTTTCTTTCTTTACTTTTTTCTTTTTCTTTTTTTTTTTTTTTGAGACAGAGTCTTGCTCTGTCACCCAGGCTGGAGTGCAGTGGCATGATCTTGGCTCACTGCAACCTCTGTCTCCCGGGTTCAAGTGATTCTCCTACCTCAGCCTCCCGAGTAGCTGGGACTATAGGCATGTGCCACTATGCTCGGCTAATTTTTGTATTTTTAATAGAGACAAGCCTTCGTCATATTGGCCAGGCTGCTCTCGAACTCCTGACCTCGGGTGATCCACCCGCCTCAGCCTCCCAAAGTGCTGGGATTATAGGCATCAGTCACCACGCCCGGTCGATTTTTTTGTTTTGTTTTGCTTTTCCCTGTTTTACTTATTTGGGTTGTTTCAGATTTAGTTTTTCTTCATTCCATTTTTTCCACTGTAGTTTTTGTGGTTACCCTAAAAATTTTAACCTGCATATTTAATTTTCAAAAGTCTAAATTTAATTAATGCTTCTAATCTGCAGAGTATACGAAGCCTATGATGTTTTAATGCTAAATAGCATTTCTCCTGACACATGATTTCTTTTTTTGTTTTGTTTTGTTGTTGTTGTTGTTTTGAGAGGGAGTCTTGCTCTGTCGCCCAGGCTGGAGTGCAGTGGTGCGATCTCGGCTCACTGCAAGCTCCGCCTCCCGGGTTCACGCCATTCTCTTGCCTCAGCCTTCAGAGTAGCTGGGACTACAAGCGCCCGCCACCACCATGCCCGGCTAATTTTTTGTATTTTTAGTAGACACGGGTTTTCACCGTGTTAGCCAGGATTGGTCTTGATCTCCTGACCTCGTGATCCACCCACATCGGCCTCCCAAAGTGTTGGGATTACAGGCGTGAGCCACTGCGCCCGGCCTAACATTGGATTATTTTTAGATAAAACTTTGCTAGGATCTCAGGGAACATGAGGCAATGTGCTTTGCTTTTAGAGTAAGTTTCAGGCCATTGTTTGAAGCAATGATAGCAGAATGAATTGATTTTAAAGAGGTTTAGGCAGGCTCAAAGTCTGAGCTGGGAAAACATGGAAGTTCCAATTCAACATTAAATATTTACATGGCAGTTAAAATTTAAAGACTTAGAAACTCAGACCTGGGTTTACTTGCCAACATGAATGGGCACATTGGAGTAGCATGGAGTCTGTGTAAAAGAGAGTGATGAAGTTCCAAAATATGCTAAGTGAAAAACCGTAAATGCAGAACTTTGGTCTAGTATGCTGCCTTCCATGTAAAAATAGGAGGACGCTGGGAGTGGTGGCTCACGCCTGCAATCCCAGCACTTTGGGAGGCCAAGGCAGGTGGATTGCTTGAGGTCAGGAGTTCAAGACTCCTTTTTTTAAAAATCATTACAGGGTCTCGCTCTGTTGCCCTGGTGAAACCCTGTCTCTACTAAAAATACAAAAATTAGCCAGGCGTGATGGTGAGTGCCAGTAATCTCAGCTACTTGGAAAGCTGAGGCAGGAGAATCGCTTGAACCTGGAAGGCAGAGGTTGCAGTGAGCTGAGATTGTGCCACTGCACTCCAGCCAGGATGCCAAAGCAAGATTCTGTATCGAAAAAAAAAAAGGAGGAGAAGGATATGAATTTACCTGTATGTGCACAAGATATCTACAAAAGGATACCCAGGAAACTGAAAATATTGATGCCTCTGGGGATAGAAACTGGATGGCTGGGACAGAGGTAACACAGACTTTTCCATGTGTACCATTTTGAACCTCTTGAGTTTTGAGCCATGAGAATATATTATCTATTCAAATAAGTAGATATTTACATGCATAGATTCATAGCTATGAAGATATATAAGAAGAAAAGCCAGTGAATAAAGTGACTGAATGTGCCCCTGACTGGAGGCACCGCTTGCTAGCTATTGCCTGATTCCTGTGTTCCTTCATTTCCTCATCTGTAAAATGGGAATAATAGCACCTACCTCAAAGGGTTATAGTGAAAATCAAATGAGTTAAAAGAAGGAGTTAGAACAAAGTTTAGTCATCCTCAGTACAAAAAAAGTTAGCTATCGTTATTTTATGACTGTTGCCCTTGTGACTTTGGGAGCTTACTTACCCAACTAAACACAGGCTTTGTATTCAGCTATATCTGGATTTTTTTTTTTTTTACACGAAGTCTTGCTCTGTAGCCCAGGCTGGAGTACAGTGGTACGATCTCAGATGACTGCAATCTCTGCCTCCCAGGTTCAAGTGATTCTCCTGCCTCAGCCTCCTACGTAGCTGGGACTACAGGTGCCTGCCACCACGCTCGGCTCATTTTTGTATTTTTAGTAGAGACGGGGTTTCACCATATTGGCCAGGCTGGTCTTGAACTCCTGACCTTGTGATCCTCCTGTCTTGGCCTCCCAAAGTGCTGGGATTACAGGCATGAGCCACCGTGCCCGGCCTGTGTTTGGATTTTAACCCAGGCTTGCCTACATATCTTCTGTGAGATATTGTGCAGGATTTTAAACTTATCTTTCCCTCGGTTTTTGTATTTGTAAAATGTGAATAATAGTAATATAACAACAACAATAATAATTCAGAAAGCAGACTCACTAACTTGATATTTGTTGATATTAGGAAATTCTTGATTTTTTAGGTGTGATAATCATACTGAGTTTATTTTTATTTTTTAGAGAAAGAGTCTCGCTCTGTTGCCCAGGCCAGGGTGCAGTGGTGTAATCGCTACGCTCACTGCAACCTCTGCCTCCTGGGCTCAAGCAATTCTCCCACTTCAGCCTCCCGAGTAACTGGGACTACAGGCATGTGCCACCACACCCTGGCTTTTTTTTTTTTTTCTTTTGGTAGAGATGGAGTTCTGCCACATTGCTCCAACTCCTGAGCTCAAAGGATCCGCCCGCCTCGGCCTTCCAAAATGCTGACATTACAGGCTTCAGCCACTGTGCCCGGCCTATTGTGTTTAGCTTTAATGAGTCCTATATTCTATAAATACAAACTAAAATATTCGTGGATAAAAATGTATAAGATTTGCTTCAAAAAATAAAGTAAAGGTAACAATGGGTGGAGATATGAATAAAACAGAAGTGATCATGAATTGATGATTGCCATGAGAAAGTGATGGGTACACGGGGCTCAACACTTGATTTTCTCTGCTTTTGTGTATATTTGAATTGTTCCCAGATAAAAAGGGTTTTTTTAAGAGACTACAGTAAAGTGAGAAAACACATCATACAGTAGCAGGAATGCAGTAATAACTAAAAAAAAAAAAAAAAAATGGCTGCTGGTAGCCAAATGTAGCAGTAATTGTAGTGTCGTGATAACTTTTATTAGCTTCAGTTAAATGGTCGGGAACAAAGGCTGATAGGCAAGGGGATGGAATAATTGATATGTGAGGAGAATCATCCCTTTTTAAGTTCTCCTAACAAAGATCCCACTTTTCTGATGTTTAAGGGAGCATCAACCCCCACAGGTACAGAGGTCTGCAGAACTCCGACATACACCATTCACAGCACTCGGCCACAAACCAGACCCCGAAACATGCTAGAATTCTCTCTCCATTGTTGAATGTTAGCAGCCATTTTGCCTTCATTTAGAGCTTCAATTAAACAGTATCAAATAGGGCAGGTATTTTCTTTTATTTCTGCAAATGCATATTTACAATCAAATACCTCATTTTTAGTCATTCGCCCTTGAAAAACTGAAAGTGATTTCAAATAGTGATGTGTGGCCACTTTTAACTTGGACAGTCGTCAGTATTGGAGAAGTGGGGATTTGAAAATACTGCCTTAAGAAAAGTTTCCCCCTTAACTTATTTTTTACCCTTCCCACCTCTGTCTCCATGGAAATGAGGTCAGAGGCCACCGAGAGCTCCCAGGGAGCCAGCAGCTGGGAATGAGAATTCTCACTTAGAGATTTCAGCTGAAAGCTATAAACTCCTTTACAAAGACCAGCTGAGTCTTTTGGCCACCATAGTCTCTTTTTTACACGAATAAATAGGTGGCTTCTTTTTTTCTTTTGTCTTTCTCTTTTGGCATATACATGGAGGAAGAAGAGGTGCCACTAAGTAATAACCATTTTTGTATTTATACTTGAACTTCTGTGCAATAAATCAAGATGGAGATATTCCTTAAGAATTATTTTTAAGTTAATATGTTTAAATAACAGTGTACATATGGAATTAAGCAATTATCACTTGCTTGATCTCTGTCCTTTCAAGTTTATGATAACACCAGATATTTGAAGACAAATATATGTGAGGTTATTCATTACATGCTATCAGTTATAAATGATTCTAATAGAATGTTACCATGACATAATTCAAAATCACTTAATTAAAAGAAAAAACATATCTCAAGATATGAGCAGTTGGTACCATTAAACAAAATGTTTTATGAATTAAAGTATAATTTACTATTAGCACCTGCTTTTGTTGAACTGTTAATGCAAGTCCATACTTTTTGCACTTTTTTAGTTTATTTACTCATAAATCATTTGAAAATATCTGAGAAGGGTGACTACTCAAATATGCCAAATACTTTGTTATTTTTATAAATTATATATTATTATTTAGTAGCCAAATATTTATTAAAACAATATGAAATGTAAGTTTAGGTGGAAAAAAAAAAAAAAGCCCTAGCAAGTTCGTTTTAAATTTGAGCTATAGGAGTCTGTTCTTGAAACTTTTTTTTTCCTTTATGCCACACTTTTTTTAATGGTTCAAGGTTTATAGACTCAATAAAATTTAGCATTATTTCCAAGAACTTTTACAAAATTTCATCATTACTCTTACATAAAACACTAAGTTATTACTTTTAATCATCAATCACACAACTGCTCTGAGTTTTCCAGAACTTAGCTTCAGCAAGCATCAGAACCACAGCACCTCTCTCAGATGCTTTTACATTCTTTCTCTCTCTCTTTTTTCAATGTTGTGGTCAGCAGTCTAATGATGTTGGGCTTTTATTCTTTAGTGTTTCCTTTGTCTTTGGGCCCTTTCGCATGTCCCTGCTGAGCTCTCTCTCGCTCTCTGTCCTGGGTTGAGCCCTTATTCCATTTTCCCCTGCTCTCAGAAGTGAAACAGAACATCGTGTTCCGAAGCTGCCCAGCACACATGCTTCACGATGCTGCCAAGTTTGCAGCTGACCAATTGGCCTACTTTAGAGGACTTGCATTTATAAAATTTACAAGTCTTTATTTCCACCAGCCCATCACCACCTCCCCACCCCACCGAAAAAGAGTATGCCAAATGCACTGATAAATCAAGAGATTTTTGGTGTTGCAACAAAATGGGCAGTCATTTCTTTGCCCTTTGCTGGCTCTCAGCCTTGCCATTCCCTCCTGAAAAGATGGAAAATACAGGTTGGTATACGGTACAAGACATTCAGAAGTGACTGCCTCTATATTAATAACTAATTTCAAAAGAAATATACAAACAAAATGATATGCTCTTCTATTTTTTTTTTTTTTTTTTTTTTTTGGAGATCAGCATTTCTAAAGTAATTCCCTTCCAAAAACTGATCCAGGCAAACCTGTCTTCTTCCAAATTAGGAAGACAGAGGTACTGCTTTGCTTTTTCAATGAGATCAGGTTGGGCAAGTCTGATGGATTTAGATATTTTGAACACTCCTTATTGGCATTTGAATCTTCTAAACTTTTATAATAGACTCAAGATCAAGTAGGAGAGGGTAAGGATTTAATGGAGCAAAGGAAAGTTGTAAGAATTGGTTTCTTGTGATTTTAGTGATTCCTGCCCCACTCTTCAAGAAAAGGAACTCGGTCAAGGGTAGATCCAGGTTATTGCAAAGCTTATAAAATATGGAGCCCTTTTTATGAAAAAGAATATGAAATTAAGCCCAAGACTAAATATCTACTTAGAATAAGAGAAGAAACCATAACATATTACAGACTTTAAAAAGCATCCAGAAAAATAGCATCATTACCATTAGTATTAAGAATTATTATTACTATTATAACTTCACTGTTTGACCCACCTATATAACACTTCTTTTCTCTACTTTTTTGACTTCATCCTCTTTGACTGCTCCTCAAATAGCCAGAACTTTATAATAGTATTTTGTGTAAAGAGAATAGAAAGATAATTTTGTTTTTCTTCTGGCATGGCAGATAGAAATACGTTTTTTGTTATTAATGGCTTAGAAAATAATCTTTCAGCTTGAGAACTATAGGTCATGCCACAGCTGAAGAAATCTCTTGTTCCAGAGGTGTTCATGCCCTAAGAAAAGCCGTCAGAAACTCCAGACCTTTGATGTTACTGGGCAGGGCTCCAGCTGACCCTTTGGCCATCGTCTCAGCATCCCATTTGGTGTCCTGAATGGAAAAGATAGGGCTTGAGAAGCTGGTGGTGGGGCCTTTGTCTGGAGAACCCTGAGCAGAGAATGGTGGAGCAACTCATTCCATACCTTCTCCTTGGCGCCGAAGTTGGATTTCAGATACCTGGGGAGGCTCCACATGTTGCAGGGTGTCACTGGAGGCCAGCAAAAATTGAGAGAGTACATTCAACGTACCAGCCTTCCACACAGACCCAGAATGTAGAGACTGACCCTCTGGTTGGTGTGGATCTCCATGCATCCAGCTACACCTTAAATCCTTGCGAAGGACATACAGAACCTTGGAAGGGCCTGTGAAAGTAAGCAGCTGTGAAACTAAAAGCTCATTAACTTTATGAATAGCCTCCTCTCTGTTCAGTCTTCATAATATGGTGGACATTCATGGAACTGAAAATAGAGGCGAATTATCTGGCCAAGAAGACCCCTATTTAGTATTCTCAGAATTTGAAGCTCCATGGGGTAGGGATTGTGTCTGCTTGGGTCACTGCTGTATCTTCATCTTCTTCTGAATATTTTGCCATTTGTGAAGGGGACCAAAATTAGTTAGCAATGCCTTTTATTTTCCTGAGTTAAAATAGGCTGGCCAACTGGAAGCTACTGGCTATTGCTAACTTTTAATTTCTTCACATACCCTTGAGATACTTGTTCTTACATCATCCAAGCGCCTCTGCTCCCCCCCCTTCATTTTGTTGTGGGGGTGGGTTTTGAAACATAGTTTAAGCATCATGTCATCCTCTTTTCATTTTGAGTGCATGCTCTATCGCTGCCCAGATAGTCAAATGTCAAGCCTTTTTGGCTGGGACTCTTCCCGTTGTATTACAATGCTGGAACATTTTTAAAGTAGAAAAGCCCTTTACCCTGTTTTTAAATACCAGTTTGAGATATTAGAAGAAGATTTTTGAAAATATGAACACGTTTTGTTGTTTCTTGAGGATTCTGAGATGCTTCTTTTGGCCTATGGGGAGAAAATAATGCAGTTAATTTGGTCAATGTGAGATTATTTTGGGTCTCTTCATTTCTTAAGCTTGCAAGTCGCAATATGGCCATCTAAGTATTCAGATAGTGAGTCAGTAGGTTCTGTTCCTCCTCACTGTCTGTACATTTAGATGGCCACATTGTGACTTGCAGACTTAAGAAATGAAAAGACCCTGAGGCCGGGTGTGGTGGTTCATGCCTGTAATCCCAGCACTTTGGGAGGCCAAGGTGGGTGGATCACTTGAGATCAGCAGTTCGAGACCAGCCTGGCCAACATGGTGAAACCCTGTCTCTACTAAAAAAAAAAAGTACAAAACTAGCCGGGTGCAGTGGCACACACCTGTAATCCCAGCTACTTGGGAAGCTGAGGCAGGAGAATAGTTTGAACCCGGGAGGCAGAGGTTGCAGTGAGCTGAGATTGCACCACTGCAGTCCAGCCTGGGTGACAGAGCAAGACGCTGTCGAAGAAGAAGAAGAAGGAGAAGGAGAAGGAGAAGGAGAAGGAGAAGGAGAAGAAGCAGCGAAGAGTCAACTGCATTATTTTCACCCATGGGCCAAAAAAACTCATAGATTACACAGAATATTAGGGCTGGGATGACACAATGTCTTCTCCCCTTTACTAGTGAAGAAACTGACCCTTGAAAGGATAAAATTAATTGCTCAAAGTTGTAATCACAAGTAGCATCAATCAGAAGCTGTATAAGGGAAGCATAATAAGTTATTCTTCCAAATAAGTGTCTTAGTTCATTCAGGCTGCTATACCAAAATACCATAGATTGGGTGGCTTAAAAACAAGGAAAATTTATTTCTCAAAGTTCTGCCGACTGGGAAGTTCAAGATAAAGGCAGCAGATTTGGTGTCTGGTTAAGGCTGACGTTTCCTTGGTGTATAGGGGGTGCCTTCTCACCATGTCCTCACGTGGTGGATGGGCAAAGAGTAACCGTTGGGCCCCTTATTTATTTTCTTGAAGAGGCAGGGTCTCACTCTGTCACCCAGGCTGGAGTATAGTGGTACAATCATAGCTCACTTGAACTCCTGGGCTCAAATGATCCTCCTGCCTCAACCTCCCAAGTAGCTGGGACTACAATCTTGTACCACCACATGCAGTTAATTAAAAAAAATACTTTTTGTAGAGATGGGGTTGGAGGGTCTTGCTATGTTGCCCAGGCTGGTCTTGAACTCGTGGCCTTCAGTGATCCTCCCACCTTGGCCTCCCAAAGTGCTGGAATTATAGCTGTGAGCCACTACATCCAGTTGGGCCTCTTTTATAAGGGCCCTAATCCTATTAATTAGAGATCCAAGTTCATTACCTAATCACCTCCCAAAAGCTTCACCTCCTAATACCATCACCTTGGGGATAAAGACGTCAACATACGAATTGAGGTGGGTGGCCAGGCACTGTGGCTCACGCCTGTAATCCCAGCACTTTGGGAGGCCAAAGCGGGTGGATCACCTGAGGTCAGGAGTTTGAGACTAGCCTGGCCAACAGGGAGAAACCAATTTCCCTACTAAAAATACAAAAACTAGCTAGGTGTGGTGGTGCACACCCGTAATCCCAGCTACTCGGGAAGCTGAGGCAGGAGAATTGCTTGAACCCAGGAGGCAGAGGTTGCAGTGTGTCGAGATCGCGCCACTGTACTCCAGACTGGGTGACAGAATGAGACTCCATTTCCAAAAAAAAAAAAAAAGAAAACAAAAGAATTGGGGAGGATGGCAGGGGTCTCACAAACATTCAGACCATAGTAGTAAGTTTTGAAACTTTTCTTATCTCTTATTTTCATTTTTCCATCAGCTCTTATCTCTAATCCCATGATAACTATGATTAACTATGTCTGAGTCAGTAATATTTGAAACCCCAATACCTATATATTATGATAAGGAACACTGGGAGTCCAAGAAAATCAGAGACATTGTCTTGGAGGGACTCCACGTTGGCATGGTGCTGGCCACTGGTAGAATACTTTCTGAAATAAATTGAGTATACTTGAACCTTGTCTCAGTTACCTACACAGTACTGCAAATGCAGGACTTATTCATTTATTAATTTATTCAACAGACATTTATTAGAGCATTGCTCCAAGCCAGGCACCTTGCTCAGAGGGGCTTATATAGATTTAAAAAAAAAAAAAAAAAAAAAGACATGGATCCTGCCTTCCAGATCATAATTGAGTGGAGAAGCAAATACATAATGTACAGTAATGCTCTGCATAATAATGCTTTGGTCAATGACAGACTGCATATAGGACAGTGGTCCCATAAGATTATAATGGAGCTGAAAAATTCCTATTGCCTAGCAATATATACCCACTGTAACATTGAAGTACAGTGCACTACATGACTCAAGTCAAAGTGTTAAAAAAAAAATTTAAGTTCAGAAAATAAAAATGTTATAGTAAGCTAAAGTTAACTTATTTTTGAAAAAAAAATTATGAACTTGATGTAGTCTAGGTGTCTATAAAGTCTACAGTAGTTTACGGTAATGTCCTAGGCCTTCACATCCACTCACCACTCACTCACTGCCTCACCCAGAGCACCTTCCAGTCCTGCAATCTCTATTCATGGTAAATGTCCTATACAAGGTGTACTTTTTTTTTTTTTTTTGAGACAGACCCTTGCTCTGTTGCCCAGGCTGGGAGTGCAGTAGCGCAATCTCGGCTCACTGCAACCTCTGCCTCCCGGATTCAAGCGATTCTCCTGCCTCAGCCTCCCGAGTAGCTGGGACTACAGGTGCGTGCTACCACGCCTGGCTAATTTTTGTATTTTTAGTGGAGACGGGCTTTCGTCATGTTGGCCAGACTGGCCTTGAACTCCTGGCCTCAAGTGATCCACCCGTCTCGGCCTCCCAAAGTGCTGGGATTATAGGTGTGACCCACTGTGCCGGGCCTATTTTTAAAGTCTTTTATGCCATATTTCTACTGTACCTTTTTAATGTTTCGATACACAAATATTGACCATTATGTTATAATTGCCTACAGTGTTCAATCCAGTAACATGCTGTAGAGGTTTGTTGCCTAGGAGCAATGGGCTATACCATATAGCCTAGGTGTGTAGTACGCTCTACTATCTAGGTTTATGTTGGTATACTCTATGATGCCCACAGGACAAAATCACCTAATGATACATTTCCCAGAATGTATCCTCCTTAAGCAACACATGACTGTATTTGTTTCTACTGCTGTGATTGCAAATTACCACAAATTTAGCAGCTTAAACCCACACCTGTTTTTAGCTCACAGTTCTGTGGATGAGAAAGTCTGAGTACAACACAAATGGGCTCTGTGCTCAGGTTCTCACAGGACTGAAATCGAGGTGTCAGGCAGGCTGCATTCTCGTCTGGAGCTGGGATCCCATTCCAAGCTCATGTGCTTGTGACAGAACTCAGTTCCCTGAGGCTATAGAACTGAAGTTCCTTGCTGGTTGTCAGCTAGAGGTTGCTCTCAGATCCTAGATGCTGCCTGCATTCCTTGCCACGTGGCCCCTTCTGTCTCCATGTAAGCAATGGGTTGTCATCCTTGCATCAAACCCCTCTCATACTTCAAATCTTTTTTGAAGAGCCCCATCTCTTTTAAAAGCTGACCTGATTAGGTCAGTCCCACCAAGGGTAATCTCACTATCTTAAGGTGAGATTTGGCATGTTAATTACATCTGCAAAATCCCTTTGTCATATAATAGAACACAATCATGGGAGCAATACCTCATTGGCCCTGTTCACACTCATTTTGAGAAGACTTAGGGAATCTTTGGAGGTCATTTTAGAATTCTCCCCACAGCCTACAGCACATAACAAAGAGTAATGATATGGTGAAGGCAGCTACAAAGAGCTGTGAGAATGCAGAGAAGGGTAAACGTAACTGTCTAGTGGCAGGATAGAGTTAGGGTAAGAGAAGAGGTAAAGTTTGAGCTGATTGGGAAGAATGAGTAGGAGGAGAACAGGCAGGAAAAGGGCAGGCCCTTCTGCTTTATTCCATGTGTCTGTTTTATTTTATTTTATTTTATTTTATTTTTTTTTTTTTTTTGAGACGGAGTCTCGCTCTGCCGCCCAGGCTGGAGTGCAGTGGCCGGATCTCTGCTCACTGCAAGCTCCGCCTCCCGGGTTCACGCCATTCTCCTGCCTCAGCCTTCCGAGTAGCTGGGACTACAGGCACCCGCCACCGCGCCCGGCTAGTTTTTTGTATTTTTTAGTAGAGACGGGGTTTGTTAGCCAGGGTGGTCTCGATCTCCTGACCTCGTGATCCGCCCGTCTCGGCCTCCCAAAGTGCTGGGATTACAGGCTTGAGCCACCGCGCCCGGCCAATGTGTCTGTTTTATATCCACCAGTACAGCTGAGGTCCTTGGGTAGGTGGAGCAGGCCACTTCTGGAGACTTCCTTCCCCAACTCCCGACACACCAACCACAGTCATGGACTCCTAGGTAGTGTTCAAGAAATATTTTGTATAGATTCCATATCTATTTAATTTTGTTTTTTAAATTTTTATTTATTTATTTATTTAGAGACAGGGTTTTGCCATATTGGTCAGGCTGGTCTCGAACTCCTGGGCTCAAGCAATCCACCCCCCTCTCAGCCTTCCAAAGTGTTAGGATTATAAGTGTGAGCCACCATGCCCAGCCAATATCTAATTAATTTGTGATAGCCATGTAATCATGAACCTCTCACCTACCTTATTCTTACTCTCTCTGCATCAGAGAAAAAAATTAAAACAATAAAATGTGAATTTTATAAAACATTTTCTCACACACACGCACACATAGAGGAAATATCTAGTTGATTTTTGGTGACTGACTTCTATTAACCTCTTCCATCGTTTTCTTTTGCTCATCCTACCCACTTAGCTCACCTTGCCCCAGCTGAGTCATCCTTGGTCAGATGTTGTCTCAGTCAGGATTCTTCAGAGAAATAGAAGCAATAGGAGACAGACAGATGGATAGATAGAGATAATTTTAAGAAACTGACTCATGCAATTCTGGAGATCAGCAAATCTGAAGTCTGAAAGTGTAGAGCCCACAGGCAGCCTGGAAACTCAGGCAGGAGTTAATGCTGCAGCCTTGAGGCAGATTTCATCTCCAGACAAATCTTGACTTTTGCCCTTAAGAATTTTCAACGGTTTGTATAAAGCTTGTTCCCATTATCAAAAGTAACCCCCTTTACATAAAATCAGCTAACGGATGTTAACCACATCTACAAAATATTCTCCCAGCAACATCCTGATGTTGTTTGACTAAATAACTGGGTAATTCAGCCTAGCCAGGTTGACATACAGAACTAGCCATAACAGACGTTTTCAGCCAGGTTTGGACATTCTAGACCAGTCAAGCACCCCGGTGACTGAACCCTCAGTCAAAAGGTGGAGTAGCAGTGATAGCAGTGACCATCTGCACCCAGTCAACTTTGAATTTTGTGAAATAATAAAATGGTGGTTGTTTTGAGACAGAGGTTTTTTTTGTTTTGTTTTGTTTTGTTTTGTTTTGTTTTCTCTTATTGCCCAGGCTGGAGTGCAGTGGCACCACCTCGGCTCACTGCAACCTCCGCCTCCTGGGTTCAAGCGATTCTCCTGCCTCAGTCTCCTTAATAGCTGGGACTACAGGCGCCCGCCACCATGCTCGGCTAATTTTTTTTCATATTTTTAGTAGAGACAGGGTTTCACCACATTGGCCAGTCTGGTCTCAAATTCCTGACCTCAGGTGATCCGCCCACCTCGGCCTCCCAAAGTGCTGGGATTACAGGCGTGAGACACCACGCCTGGCCAAAATAGTGGTTGTTTTAAGCCACTAAGATTGAGGTGGTTTGTCAGGTAGGAATAGAAAACCAAAACACCTATTGATTAAAAGAAGAACTTGAACCACAAATCCTTGGGTACAGATTAAAGGTGGAACAGCTCTGGGAACAGCAGCAAGATTTTGAGTCCCAGTCTTTGGAGCAAGACCATTAACGTGACTGTGCTCCAGTGAGCTCAGAACCATGTTCAAAGTTCTTCAGGTATCCATCAGACATGCGTTTCACACCTTCCCCTTTCTCAAGAACAACTGGTTTCTGTTTGGGAATCCAAGAAATATACCATCTCCTTCCCCTCAAAAATGAAGCATATGACCTTGGCTAAGCCAATCGGCATCTCCTTGGATGTAGTGATCGATTCAAAGAAGGACAAATAACCTAAACCTGTTCAATCAGAGTGACTTTCTGAGCTTTTGCTGAAAATGGTGGCAATGATGCTCTTTCTGCCTTGCTGGATGTCAGTTTTAAAGCACATAGTTCCTTCCAGGAACTGCTGGCAGCCAGCTGGTGACCTTGAGGAGAGTTAAGTATTAATCCAACAGCCTGGAAGGAAGAACAGAGAGAGAGAAAGATAAGCCACGTCTTTAGTCCTTCCATTGAGCTGCTGGAGTAAGCCTCACCTGAAGCTAACTTTCTGCTGGCTTTTCAGCAAATTTCCTTTATTACTTAATCCTACTTAAGGTGTATGTTTTGTTATTTGCATCTGAAAGCCTGTATGTGTCAGGGCCATTAGAGAGAATTGTTATGAGCTCTGCAAATACCTCAGGAGGTGTCTACAAAAAGGCTGTAACTCCTTTTCACCTATATCAAGAGTCATCTTAAAAGCAGGGGAACGGAAAGAGATCCCATGACATCCCTACTGACACCAGGACTCTGGACTCTGCTTGTCACCTGTTAGGAAGGGACAATGATGGATGATGAAACTGGAACTAAAACCTACTGTGCACCTACTGTGTGCCAGGCACTGGCCTGGATCCTTCATATACATTATCTTACCAAATATCTACAAAATCCCTTTGAGTGGTTATTCTAATTCCTGCAGATGTGGAAGCTGAAGCTTGGAGAAGATAATTAACGTGGTCAAGGTCATGCTGCTATTTAGTTTCAGGCAAGTTTCAAACTCTTGCTTGAAGAGTTCTTTCTGACTCCAATGTTCCTTCCCTCCCCCTAGGAGTCTTTAGACTTCTACCAGAAACGCCCTCTCATATCAGTTCCTTTGTGATCACATCCACAGTAACTAACCGTGAGGATAAGGAAAGGAAGGCATAAAACTTTGGAGGCAGAGGTGTGGGTGTGGGGAGGAATAAGCCCTACTCTCTGCCTAACTCTAATAGTTGCATAGGCTGTCAAGCCTCATAGCCAGATGTGTTCCATTTGAAGCCAGATTCTTCAAATGTCAGAGCAGAGTCATCTACTCTGACTTTCTCCTTTTATAGTTGAAGAACTGAGTGAGGCCAGAGAGGTAAACTGACCTGCCCTAAAGCCATACAGCTAAAGGCTGAACTAAAACCAGGCTGTGCTTTGGCACCACCTCTGGTTCATAGCATAGACCTGGTTTCATTGCTTGACGCTGCCACTTACTGAATGGTTTGGGCAAGTTATCTAATCATTCCAGGCTTTGATTTTCTCAGCTGTATGGAATTTTAGCAGTGCTTATCTCTTGGCTATAAATCACATAAAACAGCATCGGGGAACCTAGTGAGTGCTAAGTGTTAACTTTCACTGTTGGGCTCACAGCTCACTGTCTCAATGGCACTGATTCTCTTCCCATCCAGCCCCAACTGCAGCATCTCTCAGGTGTCTTTTTACACTCTAGTTACCGCTAGTGTGATCTAAATTACAGTCTGTCACTAATCTGCCTGTATCTGCTCTAGAAAAGAACTTACAATGACTATACCATGAAATCAGAGAGGCAATAGGGCGAGAGCCCTAATTTTAATCTTAATTTGTCTAACCTTTAGTTTCCCTTTTTCCTTTTTCTGACTGTTGGTGGAAGTAGGAAGAGGAAGGTTTTCCTGTTTCTCTTTCCATCCTTTCACTATTGAAATCTGCCACCAGGAAAGGATCTGATAAGTTCATTCTGTGGTAACTTACTGATAAGCCTTAACCAGTCACTTTGGTTTTTAAGGGCATTTGCAAGTTTCATCAAAGGTCAAAGTCTAAACCAAAGGATATCCAATGTTAGAGTTTTGGTATCAATCAAGAGTGGGACAGGTTTACATTTTGGTTTGTTTTTGCTGGTGGTGGATCAGGGAGAATGAAAGGAAGGAAACCCAGAAGATTTTTTTAATAAATCCAGGTTCCACCCTCCAGGCTGGGAGTGAGCTAACCAGGTGGGCACTTGGGAAAGGTGAAGTGTTGAATATTCCCCACGACTTCCTGGTAGACAATCAGAATTGCCTTTTAGGGAACCTAGGGGTGGGAGTGGACGACAGATCCACCAAGAACCAAGGCCTGTACTGAGAACCAAAACTCCATGCGTCATATCCAAGAAACCAGAAGGGGACAATGTAACCCGTGAACAACCTCTGGAGTAAGTCTGAACCCAGAGCTCACACCCTTCTTTCCCTTGAGCAGGCTCTGTGCTGTGGGGCAGCGACAGATTCAAGGCTCTGAGATGGAGGACACTCCCTACTGTTATTGCCCCTCTTGCTACCCTCTACTCTCAGGGTTGGCACACCTTCCAAAGAGTTGAGGGGGTGGTGTGGGGGGTGGGCAGAGGAGGCAATAGCCAATGTTACCAAGAGTCTCTCGGACTTTGGAAGAGCACCAGAGCTCCAGCCAGGTCGAAACCATCAGCCCACGTGGTGTTCTCTCTGCACTTCCTTCTCACATTCTCTGAAGACACAAGGAGGAAGTAGGAGTCCAGGCAGAACAGCTCCTCTACTAGAAGAGAAGACCTAGGTCAGGAACACAGGGCTGCGCATGGGAGCAGGAGAGGCAGAAGTAGCAGCACATGCCTTCCTGGTGAGGGGTCCCTGTGGTCCCAGGGCTTTCTGCAAGGATCTATGCAGCAAACACTCTATATACAGACTTGCCAAATGCATGTTTTCACACATACATGCCACTGGCTTTTCAAATGTATACAGAAGGCTATAGTGTGATCATGTGATTAATATCATCCCTAATTTATAATTTGTAATTCTTAATATAGTCAATAAATGGACAGTAAAAGACGACTGCTCTTGTATTTTTAGTAGAGATGGAGTTTCACCATGTTGGCCAGGCTGGAACTCCTGACCTCAGGTGATTCGCCCACCTTGACCTCCCAAAGTGCTGGGATTACAGGTGTGAGCCACCACGCCTGGCCCAATTTTGACTTTCAAAGGGGATTCTCACTGTTGAAAAGATTGGACATATTAGGCTACATCATTGCCTTTTCTTTTCCTCTCCTTAACACTGCCATGTGTGCCAATTAGAGCTTTATGATTGTGAGACCTTTGCCCATCCCCTTCACCACCAGAAAACAGCTATCTGTTGTCCTCTGCTGCACACTGGATACAAATAATCAAATAAGTATATCCATTTAAAACTTCCTTTAAAAATGCCTCAGTGTATTTTCCATTGAGGAATATTTTTTATGTTCTTCCCTGGGGAGAATTTAGCCTAATCCATCCTGCCTACCAGCTCCTTTACAATATGTTGATTTGGGGGCAGATTCTTTTGGGAAAAAAAAAAAATGAAAAACTTAACTCTGCTTTCTGAATTTTCCCACTCACAAAAAAATTTAGCTAGATATGATCTACAAGCAAGATACACCTAAGTAGTCTGGGATTGGCACTCAGATTGTTAGTTAAATATCAATTCAAGGTCAAAGGCACACTGCTAACTTTGTTGTTTCCTTTGCACTAAGATAAATTGACCATCAGACAAGTTTTGGTTATATTTCTAACACAGTTTTTAATTAAGTGACAAAATGTTTAAATTTACAAAAATATAGTTTACAACATTTAAGCAAAATAGAAGTGTACAAAGAAAAATGCCCTCATTAGCCCGTAGGCAGAAGTGATTATAATTTGAAATGTTTAGGAAGATAACAATTGTGCTTACATCTAAGAGATTATTTTCTGTTTGTTTCTTTTTTCTTTTTTCCTATGAATACTGTAGAAATTCAAACAAATGCATTTGTATAAAACACTGAAGAAAGGATACTACCTCCATCTCAAACTTCTACCCCTACTCATCATCTTTGTCTTCCTCCTCATCATCACCAAAGAATCAGCTACTTTCTGTGTTTTGTAGGGAAATCTGTGCCTGTTTCTCTTTAAAGCAAGTGGACTTTGTTTCCTTGGAATAAAACTCTGTGGCCTGGGACAACTCACTTTCCCTCTCCAATTGCTATGCAAAATATGAGGGGTCCTTAGGACTTTGATACTAAAATGACTATGCCCACCTTTTTTTTTTTTTAGATGGAGTCTCTCTCTGTCACCCAGGCTGGAGTGCAGTCTCCAGGAATTAGAATAACCACTCAAAGATCTCGGCTCACTACAAGCTCCGCCTCCAAGGTTCAAGCAATTCTGCTGCCTCATCCTCATGAGTAGCTGGGATTACAGGTGCATGCCACCACATCTGGCTAATTTTTTGTATTTTTAGTAGAGACGGGGTTTCACTGCATTAGCCAGGCTGCTCTTGAACTCCGAATCTCGTGATCCACACACCTCGGCCTCCCAAAGTGTTGGGATTACAGGTGTCAGCCACCGTGCCTGGCTGCCCACCTTTTATATAATTCAAAATAAAAGCAAAACTGGACCCTAAAACAAATGTCAGGATACCCAACAATTTGAATTGCCCCATGATGACTGTTTCCTTGCTTTGGGGTAATATAGAAAATTCTTTCAATATATTTATTTCTGCTGCTTCTGGCTTTGGTAATCAAACTCCGAAAGAACAAGGTACAATGCGTTGTCTCTGAGCTCTGAAAGTCTGATTTGTCAGTTATAATTTGGAGAATAGAAGTAGAGGTGATGCAATTGAAAAGCATAAATAATATCAAATAAAGCTAAATAAGAATAGATTATTTTGAGAGACTGGGAGACTCTTGCTAATGGGAGCCCTACTTCATAGTGAATTCCAAAGAATACAGTATGTGAAGGGGGGGAAAAAAGAGTAACTTTACAGTAGAGAAACCTGACAAACACTACTCGGTCATGTGATCAAGGTCGACAGCAACAGTCGTACATCATGTAGATAGTATAAACCCTTGATATGATGTGATAAAATGGCATCTTACCCCTGTGGTCTTCTAAAATCCATTACCCCTAGTCTAATCATGAGAAAAACAGCAGACAAATCTCAATACAGGGGGGCATCCTCTTATCTCTTTCAAAATTAATAGTCAGTAGTCCTCAAAACTATCGAAGTAATCAAGACTAACAAAAGTCTGAAAAACTCTCACAGCCAAGTAAAGCCTAGGGTGACAGGACAACCAAATATAATGTGGTACCCTGGATGGGATCCTGGAGTGGAAAAAGGAATTAGGTAAGAACTAAGAAAATCTGAATAATCATGATGTTTAGCTAATAATAACATGTCAATATTGCTTCAATCATTATAAAAATTTCATTATTAATGTAAGATGTCAATAATAGGCAAAACTGGCTGGAGAGTTCATGGGAACCCTATAGTATCCTCAATTGTTCTTTAAATCTCAAACTGTTCTGTTTCACACTTTCGTCAAGGCTGGAGTGAAGTGGCATGATCTCGGCTCACTGCAAGCTACGCCGCACCACTCCACTCCACCAGTGTTCAAGCAATTCTCCTTCCTCAGCCTCCCAAGTAGCTGGGATTACAGGCACCCGCCACCACACCCAGCTAATTTTTGTATTTTTAATAGAGATGGGTTTTCACCATGTTGGCCAGTCTACTCTTGAACTCCTGATCTCAGGTGATCCACCTGCCTTGGCCTCAAAGTACTGGGATTACAGGCGTGAGCCACAGCACCTGGCCTAAAACAATTTTTTTAATGAATAAGCAATTATTTAAAATAATAATGACAATGGCCTGATGTCATTACACATTTTTGCATAGGCTCACGAAGTCCAGGCTAGGGTTTTTTCTTATCCTTTACATGTTGGGAAACGGCATAACACATTTTTGCATAGGCTCGGGAAGCCCAGGCTAGGGTTTTTTCTTATTCTTTACATGTTGGGAAGGGAGGCTTTTTCAACTCTGGCTAATGATTTTACTTTAACTGAATTTTTCCTAAAAATTCTCTGCAGTGAGAAGCTCAGTTAGAGCAGATATTTTAGCGTATGTGAATTATTAATTTACTCTGTTTTCCCATGGCCAACTCACCTGTTCTAAGCCACAGCCACCTGGCACCTTCAATTTGAAATGTATAAGGCATAAGGTATATGTTCCTCATGGAAAGAGTAGAAGTTATTTTATAGCCATACCAAGATTGGATTTCGGGTGTACCATTTATAAGCTGTGTAATAACGTTGGACACATTACTTAACCTCCCTGAAACTCAATTTTCTCTTTTATTAAAAAAAGAAAATCAACAACAAAGCTTTGCAGGATTGTAGTGAGTGAATAGTATATGATTCGGTACCTGGAACATAAAACTTCTCAGTAAATCACGATTAATAATAAACAGTAACAAATAATGATCAGTCCAAACCAAGAGAAGATCATCTCCTTTGACTGTAAGAAAATATGACTTAAACAGCTCTTTCCTTCAAATCCTCCTTCCCACTTTAAGAGGGCACACTGCACCGAGCATCTAGAAGGCTCTCTGCCAACAGCAGCGCCAGTTTGTTATCTAAGTGAGTCTTGGTCATTAAGCAAAGTCAGGGTCTTTGTTACTGGTTTCATCCCCACTGGCCTTGCAGAGAAAGCCCAAGCCACAGGGTACATCTCTGCCTGCCAATGCCCTGTATTCCTGAAACAAAAAGGCAATAAAAAACACGACAGTTAGTGTCAGACACGGAGCCCGGGCTTGGGAGCGGGCGGGGAGGGCTCCCTTTTCTCCTTGTTCCGCAGCACCTGTCACGGAGACGGGAGATGGGGGCCTGGCCCGGGCTGGGCAGCCCCGCTTCCTCCTGCCCCCGCCGCGCTCCCTCCCGAGCGGCTCCGGCCCGGGCTCCCAGCAACGCGGCGGCGGCCCGCTCAGCGACTAGAAAGCGCCCATTGAGGGCTTGCAGCTGCCAGTGCCGCTTGCCCAAATCCGACATAAAGCCTCGACTTCAGCTCCAGTGAAGAAGACACTACTGTGTTCTTCCTGAGCCCCAGTCACGGCTATAAAACATTAAAAGCAAACTGGCGATTGTTAAACACTGCATTTGTTTACACCCCGAATCTTGAATCACAATGGGGCAGCTTGGCCTGCCCAGGCCCGGCGAGGCCCGGCTTTCTCCTAGACACTGAAGTCTGTTCTCCGACCCAAGGGACACAAGAAAAGTTGAGTAAATACCATATCGCTTTTCTATTGATAGATGTTTGCTCACGGAGACTTCAATAGGATATTTGGTTGCGGGGCGGGGGAGGGGGGGGCGTTGGGTTGAAGTACACGTTCTTGCAGAACCAAAATGCTGTCACGTTAGCTTTGAGGCTTTCTAAAGTATCCTGAAAGAAAACAAACAAACAAACAAAAAGGCGAGTTACATAAACTATATCCGACCGAATTAAGGCATAACTGGCATCCTTAAAAACAAACAAAAAACCCAAAACTGCTTAGAATAAAAAATGGGGAGGGGGAAATAAACGAAATGATGATGGCAGTGTGGTTGATTGGTTAAGCCAATGGAACCTCAATACACTGTTCTACTCTTGCGAATTTCAAAACAACGTTTCATTTAAAAAATTACACTTAAAAAAGTCCCTTTGCTCTCTTTCTTTCCCAGGCTACAACACATAAAATAGATTTGCTTTTAAATGTCTCACTCTATTTCGTTTTCAGATTTTTCAGGGTTTTTTTGTGTGTTTTTTTTTCTGGTTTAAAAACGTACATCATAATTTGGTAAATTGAGAAGATGCAGAAAAGAAGTATAATGAAGAAAGTAATTATAAGTCCCATGATTTCAATTCGCACTTGCTTATATTCTTATGTATTACCTTTCAATCTTTACATACACATGTGCACACACACAAAGAAAGAGAAAAAAAATGAGCATACCTAAATGGAATTCAATCCTACTTACCTTTATACCATGCCTTTTCCCCCCACCCCTTCTGGTTACCATTCCCCATGCCATTAGATATTCTTAAAAGGATGATTTGTACTGACTTTGGAATATGTCTAGGCTATGTTTCTTTATGTCAGAAAAAGTTCAGACAGTTTTGTTTACATCATTCCATGCTTAGAAACTGGAAGAGGATGCTTATAGAGATTACAAGGAAATGTATTTTGCACTAGATATATACCACTTTCTTCAGAATCATTTAAGAATTGCAGCTGGATTCAGCATAGTGTTTGGCAAGTACAAACATAGTAGTACAATGAAGTTTTCTCACCTTCAGATACGCTCCATAAAGAGAATGAGAAGGAATGAAAATAGAGTGTGAGGTGGGCTGTGGACATTAGGAGCAAAGCAAGAGAAAGGGAGACAATGCTCAGCCCACTCACCCACACACAGACATAAACACACATAAACACATGCACACACACACACACAAATACACCAATTTCTGTAAGCCTCGCATCAGCTGACGTGATCTCTGTTTCTTAATTAAGAACCTCAGAATCAGGCCGGATGTGATGGCTCATGCCCCGTAATCCCAGCACTTTGGGAGGCGGAGGCGGTGTGGAGGGGATGGGGTGGGGATCACTTGAGGCCAGGGGTTGGAGACCAGCCTGGCCAACATGGCAAAACCCCATCTCCACTACAAAAACAAAAATTAACCAGGTATGGTGGTGCGTGCCTGTAATCCCAGCTACTGGGGTGGCTGGGTGGCTGAGGCATGAGAATTGCCAGGAGGCGGAAGTTGCAGTGAGCCACTGTACTCCAGCCTGGGTGACAGAGTGAGACTCTGTATCAAAAAAAAAAAAAAAAAAAAAAAAAAAAAGAACGTCAGAATCAACACTCAAAAGAATCCAGTGGAAAATCACAAGGATTAAAGTGAAGAGACATACTGCATATTAGAAATGCACAGCTAACCATGTGACAGCAGACAGGTCCAATGGCAAGACACTCGGCATTGCTTGAGCACCTGTTGCACACAGGGCTATACAATGGACATAGAAACATAGAGATGAATAAATAAGTCACAAGCCTTGGTCCCTTGCAGTTCACAGTCTAATGGGGAAGACAGGATATAAGCAAGTGGTTTCAGCACAGTTTTGGAATTGCATGCAGAGAAGTGAGTGAAGTCAGTGAGGGCCCAGTCGTGGAGAGACCAGGATTCACAAGAACATCCCAAGATCTCAGAGAGGAAGGGAACTTAGAGCCAAGTAAAGAAGAATAAGACCTTACAAACATAGGGGAAAACGAGACATAATGGGAGAAATTTTAACAGTTTAATTTTTTTTTTTTTTTTTTTGAGACGGAGTCTCGCTGTGTCTCCCAGACTGGAGTGCAGTAGGCTCACTGTAAGCTCCGCCTCCCGGGTTCATGCCGTTCTCCTGCCTCAGCCTCCGGAGTAGCTGGGACTACAGGCGCCCGCCACTACGCCCGGCTAATTTTGTGTAGTTTTAGTAGACACGGGGTTTCACCGTGTTAGCCAGGATGGTCTAGATCTCCTGACCTTGTGATCCACCTGCCTCGGCCTCCCAAAGTGCTGGGATTACAGGCATGAGCCACCGCGCCCGGCCTCATTAATTTTTTTTAAAAAAGGCAAGTGTATTTTAAAATGTCTGTTTTTCATAGGCTTGGGAACAAATGTTATTGGATACAGACTTGCCGTTGTTTTTGTAATAAGAGATATTCCTTTAAAAGTTTGGTATATGGCAAATATTTGATTTTTTAAGCATATTTCAAAAAATTTGATATTTTAAGCATATTTCAAAAAAAAGGACTCACCATGTAAAGAAACTGAACTGTGAATTTGTTGTCTAGATAACACCTAATTTGTCTTTTCTTTCTCTCTCTCTCTCTCTCTCTTTCTTTCTTTCTTTCTTTTCTGAGATGGAATTTCCCTCTTGTTGCCCAGGCTAGAGTGCAATGGCACCAACTCAGCTCACTGCAACCTCCGCCTCCTGGGTTCAAGCGATTCTCCTGCCTCAGCCTCCCGAGTAGCTGGGATTATAGGCGCCTGCCACCAGGCCCAGCTAATTTTTGTATTTTTAGTAGAGACATGCACCATGTTGCCAAACTGGTCTCAAACTGCTGACCTCAGGTGATCCACCCGCTTTGACCTCCCAAAGTGCTGGCATTACAGATGTGAGCCATGGCGCCCGGCCTATTTGTCTTTTTTTCAAATGGACTACATACCACACGTAGTTAGTGCAGTCATGAAAATAGTATCTCCCCACTTGTTCCATTCATTAATGTCAAACCCAAAAGGACGCTGAGTGAGTTTTATGTTTATTTGCTTAGGCCTATCCCCCAGCCCCCACCCACACACAGTCACTTACCCTACTTGTGTGTGAATATTGCAATTAAGATGGCAAAAGGCAGGCAGCAGCACAAGCACATGTGGCCATGGTGAATGCAAATGTTAAAGATTAACCTTCTTTTATAAAAGCAGGTTTAAGTGATTTTGAAAAGTATCATATTTGCAAAGCTAATTTAGTGTTTTTAATTCCCACACTGATTTTTCTTAACCCGTTTGCAGCCTCCCCAACCTACACAGTGAATTTGACTACTTCTTTCTTTTTCTTTCTTCCTTCCTTTCTTTCTTTCTTTCTCTCTCTCTCTTTCTCTCTTTCTTTCTTTCCTTCCCTTCCTTCCTTCCTTCCTTCCTTCCTTCCTTCCTTCCTTCCTTCCTTCCTTCCTTCCTTCCTTCCTTCCTTCCTTTCTCTCTCTCTCTCTCTCTTTCTTTCTTTCTTTTTTTTTTGGAGTTTAAGATCATTTTTTCAAAGAGCAAGAGACAGGGAGAGGGAGAGGACAACTACATCCCCCCAAGCCCTACCATGGGGAATGGACCCCTCCCTGCCTCCTGCCCCCTAAGTGGCTCCCCTTGTACTATGGGAGGGGGACTTCGTGCAAACTCTGCCCTGAGGGGGTCACAGTGACTCTTAAGATTGGTCAGGGCTGAAATTACAAGTTAGCAAAGAAAGGAACCAAAATAAAGAGGCAATTTTAGCTGCTTTCTCAGGTGGGACCTTAAATTGTCACCTGCTAGAGTACATTTTCTGCAGCGACTGGAGCCTGCATCTTCAGATAAGTGCTCTGTCCGTAGAGTCATGAAGCTGCTATTCTTAATGGGAAATGGATCGTGCTCCACCCTTTAATTGAATAGAGCACTTGAATTCTTACAGTATTGAAAATCTCTATGAATTTAACATGGGAGGAACATGTGCCACATAATCTGGCTGGAGGGGTAGGGGGCAGGAGTCTATTCTTATCTTCCTATATTTTTCCTCTGATCACTAGACCAGAATGTGTTTCACTGTGGTTAGAGTAAATAAAGACTCAGGATAACTTTTTTTTTTTCAAACAAAACCAAAAAATTCAGTTGTCCTGAAAAGCACTGATAATGTGAAATAACACAACTGTAGGTGTTATTTAAAGAGTCATCTTGGTTTTATTTTTCTTAAATTGAATGTTGTTTTTTTCAGAAAACTGATGTTCCATGAATATATTTCTAGTCTGAAGAAACTTAAGCTACTTTTCAAGGCTATACTTAAAAAAAAGTCATTTTAAACATTGCATGATCCTGTTTATGAGGTTCTTAGGTCAATTACACCATTGTTATCTTTCTCTTCTTGAGCATAGTCTATAACCATTGGGGAAAATAATTAAATATAAATGTTTCTATATTAACTTTGATTCTGGATGACTTATCTTTTTTTTTGAGACAATGTCTCACTCTGTTGCCCAGGCTGAAGTGCGGTGGCGTGATCTCAGCTCACAGCAACCTCTGTCTCCCAGGTTTAAGCAATTCTCCTGCCTCAGCCTCCCAAGTAGCTAGGATTATAAGATGCCTGCCACCACACCTGGCTAATTTTTGTATTTTTAGTGGAGATGGGATTTCACCGTGTTTGCCAGGCTGGTCTTGAACTCCAGACCTCAAGTGATCCACCCTCCTCGGCCTCCCAAAGTGCTGGTATTACAGGCATGAGTCACCGTGCAGGGCCTGAATGAGTTATCTTAAGAATAATATCACTGAAGATGTTGTACTGGTTAACAATTACTATGTAATAAATTACTCCCCCACACCAGTAGCTTAAAACCATCATTTTATTTTGTTCATGGTTTTCTGGGAATTCCGGAAGTACTCAGCCCAGGCTGAGTTTCTCTCATGCAGTTGCAGTCAGATGTTGACTGGGGCTCCAGTGACATAAGGATCAACTGTCATAGGTCCAGCAGTTGAGGCCCAGATCTGCCACAGGTCCAGCAGTTGAGATGTCTGCTGTGAGCTTGGCAGAGGCTAACAAGGGTATCTACACCAGCATGGCTGTCTCAGGGTAATCAGACTCCCTACATGGTGGAAGACTTTCTCCAGAAAGGCCCAAGAGAATCAGACAAGGGCTTTTTCCAACCGGCCTCAGAGATCACACGGCATCACTATGAGGTTCAATTGGTTCCAATAGAATCACTAAGATTCTCTAGCTGGGAGGAGTATCAAATGATTTGCAGATACATTTTTAAACTGCCATACATGTGCTTTTGTGTTTTCCTTCGCAAACAACTCAGCATGTATTCTTTTTAGCTAAAGACCCCAGAAGTTTCTGAGTTCATTTTGTGCTTCCAGAACCTAGCACAGGGTATGTGTTATAGCAAATGCAGCCAAATATTTGTTAAACTGAACCAAAGGCTGATAAGCCATGAACTCCTGCCATCCACATGAAGGAGGGATTTTGTGGCTGCCAAATTTTTCTTTTGATCAGTTAGATGGCTTATCATGCTGATAATACCACTATATATATATATATATATATATATATAGAGAGAGAGAGAGAGAGAGAGAGAGAGAGAGAAAGAGATAATAGAAAACCTTGGTTTTTTTCCAAGGTAAAGGAGTCTCAGTAATCCTGTAGTCCCACCCTTTACCTTGTACCTCCCAACCCCACTCACCCCACCCGTTTCATAGCTGAAGCCCAGAGAAGTTAAGTGACCTAACCAAGTGATAAAGGTATGGTCTCTAGTTGTATTATGTTGGTGCAAAGTATTTGCAGTTTTTGCTATCAAAAGCAATTCCAGGCATTGTTTCTCGTCCATAACAAAATACTGTTTTCTCACTATTTGGGGTTATGACTTTATCAAAAATTGCAGGGACATTGTGGGAGTTAAGTCATTTTTATACATGAGGGTGAGGGAAGTGATACTTCTGCCAACCTGTTGATCTCAGCAAGAATTCTTTTCCTCCCTGACCTTTCTATTTATTCCATCAGGCAGATAAAGAAAAGACCCAGAAAGATCTCACCAGGAGGCCATGGGACTCCAAGTTGCTCTCTTCAGATATAGGTCAAAAAAACTAACTTCCTGACCCTCTTCATGCCTTGCAATAAGATCTTGTAGTTTCTATGTCTGGGGCAGTGCTGAGTCTAGAAGGCTTCCTGTGATTTACAAAAAGCCTGTGAGGAAATGGAGATGTCCCTGAGCCTGCCTCAACCTGTAACAGTGATCCATTGTATTTCCAGGGGACGGCCCATCATACTGTGATGTGAGACATCGTTCCAACCCTTTGGGGTCAGGAATGCAAAATGCCAAGTCATCTATTTTGCACCACAATGATGCAGTTTTGTCAGGAAGGATAGTATTTTTAAGGTGATCACCCAGTTGATTAACAAAAGGAAAGAAATCACACATTCTCCTTTGAAGTTTGCCAGGCTTCCCCTAGCTAAAGAAGGCTCTTTCCTTAGCTCGTATCAGGACCATATTCAAGACTTTTTCAATTTAGAAAATTTCATATTTATGAGGAAAGGTGACTAATACAGCTAGTATATGAAACTAATTTCTTAGGTCAGTCAACATTTCTTTAAGTCAATTCATTGAATTGATGTTTGTGTGAATGTCTGGCTTATAGTGAGCCCTCAGTACATGTTGATTCCACTTATTTTCCCAACACCATTGTATGGGGAATGACTCAGGTTCACGATGTTTAGTATTTCTCCAGAAGACTCTGAGTCTTCATTACCAAAACAAAAAACAAAAAAAAAGTTTAATAACATTTAACCTCCTGTATTTACTAAGGCAGAAAAACTTTCTAAGCTCCTTGTATTAGGATTCTCCAGAGAAACAGAACCAATAGGATGTGTGTGGTGTGTGTGTGTGTGGGGGGGTGTGTGTGGTGTGTGTGTGTGTGGGGGGGTGTGTGTGGTGTGTGTGTGTGGTGTGTGTGTGTGGGGGGGTGTGTGGTGTGTGTGTGTGGGGGGTGTGATGTGTGTGTGTGTGGTGTGTGTGTGTGTAGTGTGTGTGGTGTGTGTGTGTGTGGTGTGTGTGTGGTGTGTGTGTGTGGTGTGTGTGTGGTTGTGTATGTATGTGGTGTGTGTGGTGTGTGGTGTGTGTGTGTGGTGTGTGTGGGTGTGTGGGGTGTGTGTGT